>NW_025547674.1:0-7500 GCF_905237065.1 Salmo salar
CTAGCTCCTGTCAGTCTGAACTCTAGCTCCTGTCAGTCTGAACCTAGCTCCTGTCAGTCTGAACCTATCTCTCTGGTCAGTCTGAACCTAGCTCCTGTCAGTCTGTCCACGTCTGTCTGTACCTAGCTCCTGTCTTTGTCCATGTACCTAGCTCCTGTCCGTACACAAGCTCCTATCTTGTCGCACCTAGCTCCTGTCTTTTGTCTGTACCTAGCTCCTGTCTGTACCTTAGCTCCTGTTTTGTACCTAGCTCCTGTCTGTACCTAGTTTCATTCTCTGTACTAGCTCCTCTTAGTCTGAACCTAGCTCTTGTCGGAGTCTGAACCTAGCTCCTCGGAAGTCTGAACCTAGCTCACTGTCAGTCTGAACCTAGATCCTGTCAGTCTGAACCTAGCTCCTGTTCAGTCTGCTCTGTCAGTCTGACCTAGCTCCTGTCAGTCTGTCTGTCAGTCTGAACCTAGCTCCTGTCTGTCTCCTCTCTGTCTCGTCTGTCTGTCTGTCTTGTCTGTCTGTCTGTCTGTCCCCTGTCGTCTGTCGCTGTCGCACTACCCGTCTTTGTCTGTACCTCCCAGCACCTGTGTACTAGCGTCCTGTCTGTACCTAGCTCCTGTTTTGTACCTAGCTCCTGTCAGTCTGAACCCTAGCTCCTGTCTGTCTCTCTGTCTGTGCCGTCTGCTCTCTCTGTCTGTACCTAGCTCCTGGCTTTCTGTCTGTACCAACTCCTTGTCTGTGTGTTGTCTGTCTCTGTCTGTCTGTCCGTCTGTCTGTCTGTCTGTCTGTCTGTCTGTCTGTCTGTCTGTCTTGTCTGTACTTCCCCTAGCATCCGTCTTTTCTTGTCTGTACATAGCTCTGTCGACTAGCTCTTGTCTGTTACCTAGCTCCTGTCAGTCCCTTGCTCCTGTCAGTCTGTATTTTTGCCCTCCTGTCAGTCTGAACCTAGCTCTTGTCATTTCTGAACCTAGCTCCTGTCAGTCTGAATCTAGCTCCTGTCAGTCTGAACCTAGCTCCTGTCAGTATGAACCTAGCTCCTGTCAGTGTCTGTCGGTCTGAACCTAGCTCCTGTCAGTCTGTCTGTCAGTCTGAACCTAGCTCTGTCAGTCTGTCTGTCAGTCTGAACCTAGCTCCTGTTTGTTCTCTGTCTGTCTGTCTGTCCTCTGTCTGTACCTAGCTCCTGTCTTTGTCTGTACCTAGCTCCTATCGGGTACCTAGCTCCTGTCTGTCTGTCTGTCTGTCTGTACCTAGCTCCTGTCTTTGTCTGTACCCTAGCTCCTGTCTGTACCTAGCTCCTGTCTGTACCTAGCTCCTGTTTGTGCCTAGCTTCTGTCAGTCTGTACCTAGCTCCCTGTCAGTCTGAACCTAGCTCCTGTCAGTCTGAACCTAGCTCCTGTCAGTCTGAACCTAGCTCCTGTCTGTCTGTCTGTCTGTCTGTCTGTACCTAGCTCCTGTCTTTGTCTGCCTAGCTCCTGTCAGTCTGAACCAGCCTGTCAGTCTGAACCTAGCTCCTGTCAGTCTGAACCTAGTTCCGCCAGTCTGAACCTAGCGCCTGTCAGTCTGTCTGTCTGTCTGTACCTAGCTCCTGTCGTTGTCTGTACCTAGCTCCTGTCTGTACCTAGCTCCTGTCTGTCTGTACCTAGCTCCTGTCAGTGTCTGTACCCTAGCTCCTGTCTGTCTGTCTGTACCTAGCTCCTGTCTTTGTCTGTACCTAGCTCCTGTCTGTACTCTAGCTCCTGTTTGTACCTAGCTACCTGTGTGTACCTAGCTTCTGTCAGTCTGTACCTAGCTCCTGTCAGTCTGAACCTAGCTCCTGTCGGTCTGAACCTAGCTCCTGTCAGTCTGAACCTAGCTCCTGTCAGTCTGTCTGTCTGTCTGTACCTAGCTCCTGTCTTTTGTCTGTACCTAGCTCCTGTCTGTACCTAGCTCCTATCTTGTCTGTACCCAGCTCCTGTCTTTGTCTGTACCTAGCTCCTGTCTGTACCTAGCTCCTGTTTGTACCTAGCTCCTGTCTGTACCCTAGTTCCTGTCATTCTGTGCTTAGCTCCTCTTAGTCTGAACCTAGCTCTTGTCAGTCTGAACCTAGCTCCTGTCAGTCTGAACCTAGCTCCTGTCAGTCTGAACCTAGATCCTGTCAGTCTGAACCTAGCTCTGTCAGTCTGTCTGTCAGTCTGAACCTAGCTCCTGTCAGTCCGTCTGTCAGTCTGAACCTAGCTCCTGTCTGTCTCTCTCTGTCTGTCTGTCTGTCTGTCTGTCTGTCTGTCTGTCTGTCTGTCTGTCTGTCTGTCTGTCTGTCTGTCTGTCTGTCTGTCTGTCTGTCTGTCTGTCTGTCTGCACTCTAGCTCGTCTTTGTCTGTACCTAGCTCCTGTCTGTACTCTGGCTCCTGTCAGTCTGAACCTAGCTCCTGTCTGTCTCTCTGTCTGTCTGTCTGTCTCTCTGTCTGACCTAGCTCCTGTCTTTCTGTTGTACCTAGCTCCTGTCTGTCTGTCTGTCTGTCTGTCTGTCTGTCTGTCTGTCTGTCTGTCTGTCTGTCTGTCTGTCTGTCTGTCTGTCTGTCTGTCAGTCTGTCTGTCTGTCTGTCTGTACCTAGCTCCTGTCTTTCTGTCTGTACCTAGCTCCCTGTCTGTACCTAGCTCTTGTCTGTACCTAGCTCCTGTCAGTCTGTACCTTGCTCCTGTCAGTCTGTACCTTGCTCCTGTCAGTCTGAACCTAGCTCCTGTCATTCTGAACCTAGCTCCTGTCAGTCTGAATCTAGCTCCTGTCAGTCTGAACCTAGCTCCCGTCAGTCTGAACCTAGCTCCTGTCAGTCTGTCTGTCAGTCTTAACCTAGCTCCTGTCTGTCTCTCTCTGTCTGTCTGTCTGTCTCTCTGTCCGTACTCTAGCTCCTGTCTTTGTCTGCACCTAGCTCCTATCGGTACCTAGCTCCTGTCTGTCTGTCTGAACCTAGCTCCTGTCGTCTCTCTCTGTCTGTCTGTCTGTCTGTCTGTGCACCTAGCTCCTGTCTTTGTATGTACCTAGCTCCTGTCTGTACCTAGCTCCTGTCTGTACCTAGCTCCTGTCTGTACCTAGCTCCTGTCAGTCTGTACCTAGCTCCTGTCTTTCTGCCTGTACCTAGCTCCTGTCTGTACCTAACTCTTGTCTGTACCTAGCTCCTGTCAGTCTGAACCTAGCTCCTGTCAGTCTGTACCTAACTCCTGTCAGTCTGTACGTAGCTCCTGTCAGTCTGAACCTAGCTCCTGTCAGTCTGAACCTAGCTCCTGTCAGTCTGTCTGTCGGTCTGAACCTAGCTCCTGTCAGTCTGTCTGTCAGTCTGAACCTAGCTCCTGTCAGTCTGTCTGTCAGTCTGAACCTAGCTCCTGTCTGTCTCTCTCTGTCTGTCTGTCTGTCTCTGTCCGTACCTAGCTCCTGTCTTTGTCTGTACGCTAGCTCCTATCGGTACCTAGCTCCTGTCTGTCTGTCTGTCTGTACCTAGCTCCTGTCTTTTGTCTGTACCTAGCTCCTGTCTGTACCTAGCTCCTGTCTGTATCTAGCTCTTGTCTGTACCTAGCTTCTGTCAGTCTGTACCTAGCTCCTGTCAGTCTGAACCTAGCTCCTGTCAGTCTGTCTGTCAGTCTGAAACTAGCTCCTGTCAGTCTGTCTGTCAGTCTGAACCTAGCTCCTGTCTGTCTGTCTGTCTGTCTGTCTGTCTGTCTGTCTGTCTGTCTGTCTGTCTGTCTGTCTGTCTGTCTGTCTGTCTGTCTGTCTGTCTGCACCTAGCTCCTGTCTTTGTCTGTACTCTAGCTCCTGTCTGTACCTAGCTCCTGTCTGTACTCTAGCTCCTGTCTGTACCTAGCTCCTGTCAGTCTGTACCTAGCTCCTGTCAGTCTAAACCTAGCTCCTGTCAGTCTGAACCTAGCTCCTGTCAGTCTGAACCTAGCTCCTGTCAGTCTGAACCTAGCTCCTGTCAGTCTGTCTGTCTGTCTGTACCTAGCTCCTGTCTTTCTGTCTGTACCTAGCTCCTGTCTGCACCTATCTCCTGTCTGTACCTAGCTCCTGTCTGTACCTAGCTCCTGTCAGTCTGTACCTAGCTCCTGTCAGTCTGAACCTAGCTCCTGTCAGTCTGAACCTAGTTCCTGTCAGTCTGAACCTAGCTCCTGTCAGTCTGTCTGTCTGTCTGTACCTAGCTCCTGTCTTTGTCTGTACCTAGCTCCTGTCTGTACCTAGCTCCTGTCTGTCTGTACCTAGCTCCTGTCTGTCGACGTAGCTCCTGTCTGTCTGTCTGTACCTAGCTCTCTGTCTTTGTCAATACCTAGCTCCTGTCTGTACCTAGCTCCTGTCTGTACCTAGCTCCTGTTTGTACCTAGCTTCTGTCAGTCTGTACCTAGCTCCTATCAGTCTGAACCTAGCTCCTGTCAGTCTGAACCTAGCTCCTGTCAGTCTGAACCTAGCTCCTGTCAGTCTGTCTGTCTGTCTGTACCTAGCTCCTGTCTTTGTCTGTAGCTAGCTCCTGTCAGTCTGAACCTAGCTCTTGTCAGTCTGAACCTAGCTCCTGTCAGTCTGAACCTAGTTCCTGTCAGTCTGAACCTAGCTCCTGTCAGTCTGTCTGTCTGTCTGTACCTAGCTCCTGTCTTTGTCTGTACCTAGCTCCTGTCTGTACCTAGCTCCTGTCTGTCTGTACCTAGCTCCTGTCTTTGTCTGTACCTAGCTCCTGTCTGTCTGTCTGTCTGTACCTAGCTCCTGTCTTTGTCTGTACCTAGCTCCTGTCTGTACCTAGCTCCTGTCTGTACCTAGCTCCTGTTTGTACCTAGCTTCTGTCAGTCTGTACCTAGCTCCTGTCAGTCTGAACCTAGCTCCTGTCAGTCTGAACCTAGCTCCTGTAGTCTGAACCTAGCTCCTGTCAGTCTGAACCTAGCTCCTGTCAGTCAGTCTGTCTGTCTGTACCCTAGCTCCTGTCTTTGTCTGTACCTAGCTCCTGTCTGTACCTAGCTCCTATCTGTCTGTACCTAGCTCCTGTCTTTGTCTGTACCTAGCTCCTGTCTGTACCTAGCTCCTGTTTGTACCTAGCTCCTGTCTGTACCTAGTTCCTGTCATTCTGTACTTAGCTCCTCTTAGTCTGAACCTAGCTCTTGTCAGTCTGAACCTAGCTCCTGTCAGTCTGAACCTAGCTCCTGTCAGTCTGAACCTAGATCCTGTCAGTCTGAACCTAGCTCCTGTCAGTCTGTCTGTCAGTCTGAACCTAGCTCCTGTCAGTCTGTCTGTCAGTCTGAACCTAGCTCCTGTCTGTCTCTCTCTGTCTGTCTGTCTGTCTCTCTGTCCGTACCTAGCTCCTGTCTTTGTCTGTACCTAGCTCCTATCGGTACCTAGCTCCTGTCTGTCTGTCTGTCTGTCTGTACCTAGCTCCTGTCTTTGTCTGTACCTAGCTCCTGTCTGTACCTAGCTCCTGTCTGTATCTAGCTCTTGTCTGTACCTAGCTTCTGTCAGTCTGTACCTAGCTCCTGTCAGTCTGAACCCTAGCTCCTGTCAGTCTGAACCTAGCTCCTGTCAGTCTGAACCTAGCTCCTGTCAGTCTGTCTGTCTGTCTGTCTGTACCTAGCTCCTGTCTTTGTCTGTACCCTAGCTCCTGTCAGTCTGAACCCTAGCTCTTGTCAGTCTGAACCTAGCTCCTGTCAGTCTGAACCTAGTTCCTGTCAGTCTGAACCTAGCGCCTGTCAGTCTGTCTGTCTGTCTGTACCTAGCTCCTGTCGTTGTCTGTACCTAGCTCCTGTCTGTACCTAGCTCCTGTCTGTCTGTACCTAGCTCCTGTCAGTGTCTGTACCTAGCTCCTGTCTGTCTGTCTGTACCTAGCTCCTGTCTTTGTCTGTACCTAGCTCCTGTCTGTACCTAGCTCCTGTCTGTACCTAGCTACTGTGTGTACCTAGCTTCTGTCAGTCTGTACCTAGCTCCTGTCAGTCTGAACCTAGCTCCTGTCAGTCTGAACCTAGCTCCTGTCAGTCTGAACCTAGCTCCTGTCAGTCTGTCTGTCTGTCTGTACCTAGCTCCTGTCTTTGTCTGTACCTAGCTCCTGTCTGTACCTAGCTCCTATCTGTCTGTACCTAGCTCCTGTCTTTGTCTGTACCTAGCTCCTGTCTGTACCTAGCTCCTGTTTGTACCTAGCTCCTGTCTGTACCTAGTTCCTGTCATTCTGTACTTAGCTCCTCTTAGTCTGAACCTAGCTCTTGTCAGTCTGAACCTAGCTCCTGTCAGTCTGAACCTAGCTCCTGTCAGTCTGAACCTAGATCCTGTCAGTCTGAACCTAGCTCCTGTCAGTCTGTCTGTCAGTCTGAACCTAGCTCCTGTCAGTCTGTCTGTCAGTCTGAACCTAGCTCCTGTCTGTCTCTCTCTGTCTGTCTGTCTGTCTGTCTGTCTGTCTGTCTGTCTGTCTGTCTGTCTGTCTGTCTGTCTGTCTGTCTGTCTGTCTGTCTGCACCTAGCTCCTGTCTTTGTCTGTACCTAGCTCCTGTCTGTACCTAGCTCCTGTCAGTCTGAACCTAGCTCCTGTCTGTCTCTCTGTCTGTCTGTCTGTCTCTCTGTCTGTACTCTAGCTCCTGTCTTTCTGTCTGTACCTAGCGCCTGTCTGTCTGTCTGTCTGTCTGTCTGTCTGTCTGTCTGTCTGTCTGTCTGTCTGTCTGTCTGTCTGTCTGTCTGCTCTGTCTGTCAGTCTGTCTGTCTGTCTGTCTGTACCTAGCTCCTGTCTTTCTGTCTGTACCTAGCTCCTGTCTGTACCTAGCTCTTGTCTGTACCTAGCTCCTGTCAGTCTGTACCTTGCTCCTGTCAGTCTGTACCTTGCTCCTGTCAGTCTGAACCTAGCTCTTGTCATTCTGAACCTAGCTCCTGTCAGTCTGAATCTAGCTCCTGTCAGTCTGAACCTAGCTCCTGTCAGTCTGAACCTAGCTCCTGTCAGTCTGTCTGTCAGTCTTAACCTAGCTCCTGTCTGTCTCTCTCTGTCTGTCTGTCTGTCTCTCTGTCCGTACCTAGCTCCTGTCTTTGTCTGCACCTAGCTCCTATCGGTACCTAGCTCCTGTCTGTCTGTCTGAACCTAGCTCCTGTCTGTCTCTCTCTGTCTGTCTGTCTGTCTGTCTGTCTGCACCTAGCTCCTGTCTTTGTATGTACCTAGCTCCTGTCTGTACCTAGCTCCTGTCTGTACCTAGCTCCTGTCTGTACCTAGCTCCTGTCAGTCTGTACCTAGCTCCTGTCTTTCTGCCTGTACCTAGCTCCTGTCTGTACCTAACTCTTGTCTGTACCTAGCTCCTGTCAGTCTGAACCTAGCTCCTGTCAGTCTGTACCTAACTCCTGTCAGTCTGTACGTAGCTCCTGTCAGTCTGAACCTAGCTCCTGTCAGTCTGAACCTAGCTCCTGTCAGTCTGTCTGTCAGTCTGAACCTAGCTCCTGTCAGTCTGTCTGTCAGTCTGAACCTAGCTCCTGTCAGTCTGTCTGTCAGTCTGAACCTAGCTCCTGTCTGTCTCTCTCTGTCTGTCTGTCTGTCTCTCTGTC
>NW_025547674.1:12500-15000 GCF_905237065.1 Salmo salar
CTCCTGTCAGTCTGTACCTAGCTCCTGTCAGTCTGAACCTAGCTCCTGTTAGTCTGTACCTAGCTCCTGTCAGTCTGTACCTCGCTCCTGTCAGTCTGAACCTAGCTCCTGTCAGTCTGAACCTAGTTCCTGTCAGTCTGAACCTAGCTCCTGTCAGTCTGTCTGTCTGTCTGTCTGTCTGTACCTAGCTCCTGTCTTTGTCTGTACCTAGCTCCTGTCTGTACCTAGCTCCTATCTGTCTGTACCTAGCTCCTGTCTTTGTCTGTACCTAGCTCCTGTCTGTCTGTCTGTCTGTACCTAGCTCCTGTCTTTGTCTGTACCTAGCTCCTGTCTGTACCTAGCTCCTGTCTGTACCTAGCTCCTGTTTGTACCTAGCTTCTGTCAGTCTGTACCTAGCCCTGTCAGTTCTAACCTAGCTCCTGTCAGTCTGAACCTAGCTCCTGTCAGTCTGAACCTAGCTCCTGTCAGTCTGAACCTAGCTCCTGTCAGTCTGTCTGTCTGTCTGTACCTAGCTCCTGTCTTTGTCTGTACCTAGCTCCTGTCTGTACCTAGCTCCTATCTGTCTGTACCTAGCTCCTGTCTTTGTCTGTACCTAGCTCCTGTCTGTACCTAGCTCCTGTTTGTACCTAGCTCCTGTCTGTACCTAGTTCCTGTCATTCTGTACTTAGCTCCTCTTAGTCTGAACCTAGCTCTTGTCAGTCTGAACCTAGCTCCTGTCAGTCTGAACCTAGCTCCTGTCAGTCTGAACCTAGATCCTGTCAGTCTGAACCTAGCTCCTGTCAGTCTGTCTGTCAGTCTGAACCTAGCTCCTGTCAGTCTGTCTGTCAGTCTGAACCTAGCTCCTGTCTGTCTCTCTCTGTCTGTCTGTCTGTCTGTCTGTCTGTCTGTCTGTCTGTCTGTCTGTCTGTCTGTCTGTCTGTCTGTCTGTCTGTCTGTCTGTCTGTCTGTCTGTCTGTCTGAACCTAGCTCCTGTCTTTGTCTGTACCTAGCTCCTGTCTGTACCTGCTCCTGTCTGTACCTAGCTCCTGTCTGTACCTAGCTCCTGTCTGTACCTAGCTCCTGTCTGTACCTAGCTCCTGTCAGTCTGTACCTAGCTCCTGTCAGTCTAAACCTAGCACGTGTCAGTCTGAACCTAGCTCCTGTCAGTCTGAACCTAGCTCCTGTAAGTCTGAACCTAGCTCCTGTCAGTCTGTCTGTTGTCTGTACCTAGCTCCTGTCTTTCTGCCTGTACCTAGCTCCTGTCTGTACCTAACTCTTGTCTGTACCTAGCTCCTGTCAGTCTGAACCTAGCTCCTGTCAGTCTGTACCTAACTCCTGTCAGTCTGTACGTAGCTCCTGTCAGTCTGAACCTAGCTCCTGTCAGTCTGAACCTAGCTCCTGTCAGTCTGTCTGTCAGTCTGTACCTAGCTCCTGTCAGTCTGTACCTAGCTCCTGTCAGTCTGTACCTAGCTCCTGTCAGTCTGTACCTAGCTCCTGTATGTCTGAACCTAGCTCCTGTCAGTCTGTCTGTCAGTCTTAACCTAGCTCCTGTCTGTCTCTCTCTGTCTGTCTGTCTGTCTCTCTGTCCGTACTAGCTCCTGTCTTTGTCTGTACCTAGCTCCTATCGGTACCTAGCTCCTGTCTGTCTGTCTGAACCTAGCTCCTGTCTGTCTCTCTCTGTCTGTCTGTCTGTCTGTCTGCACCTAGCTCCTGTCTTTGTATGTACCTAGCTCCTGTCTGTACCTAGCTCCTGTCTGTACCTAGCTCCTGTCTGTACCTAGCTCCTGTCAGTCTGTACCTAGCTCCTGTCTTTCTGCCTGTACCTAGCTCCTGTCTGTACCTAACTCTTGTCTGTACCTAGCTCCTGTCAGTCTGAACCTAGCTCCTGTCAGTCTGTACCTAACTCCTGTCAGTCTGTACGTAGCTCCTGTCAGTCTGAACCTAGCTCCTGTCAGTCTGAACCTAGCTCCTGTCAGTCTGTCTGTCAGTCTGAACCTAGCTCCTGTCAGTCTGTCTGTCAGTCTGAACCTAGCTCCTGTCAGTCTGTCTGTCAGTCTGAACCTAGCTCCTGTCTGTCTCTCTCTGTCTGTCTGTCTGTCTCTCTGTCCGTACCTAGCTCCTGTCTTTGTCTGTACCTAGCTCCTATCGGTACCTAGCTCCTGTCTGTCTGTCTGTCTGTACCTAGCTCCTGTCTTTGTCTGTACCTAGCTCCTGTCTGTACCTAGCTCCTGTCTGTATCTAGCTCTTGTCTGTACCTAGCTTCTGTCAGTCTGTACCTAGCTCCTGTCAGTCTGAACCTAGCTCCTGTCAGTCTGTCTGTCAGTCTGAAACTAGCTCCTGTCAGTCTGTCTGTCAGTCTGAACCTAGCTCCTGTCTGTCTCTCTCTGTCTGTCTGTCGTCTGTCTGTTGTTGTGTCTGTTGGTCTGTCTGTCTGTCTGTCTGTCTGTCTGTCTGTCTGTCTGTCTGTCTGTCTGTCTGTCTGCACCTAGCTCCTGTCTTTGTCTGTACCTAGCTCCTGTCT
>NW_025547674.1:20000-22500 GCF_905237065.1 Salmo salar
AACCTAGCTCCTGTCAGTCTGAACCTAGCTCCTGTCAGTCTGAACCTAGCTCCTGTCAGTCTGTCTGTCTGTCTGTACCTAGCTCCTGTCTTTGTCTGTACCTAGCTCCTGTCTGTACCTAGCTCCTATCTGTCTGTACCTAGCTCCTGTCTTTGTCTGTACCTAGTCTCCTGTCTGTACCTAGCTCCTGTTTGTACCTAGCTCCTGTCTGAACCTAGTTCCTGTCATTCTGTACTTAGCTCCTCTTAGTCTGAACCTAGCTCTTGTCAGTCTGAACCTAGCTCCTGTCAGTCTGAACCTAGCTCCTGTCAGTCTGAACCTAGATCCTGTCAGTCTGAACCTAGCTCCTGTCAGTCTGTCTGTCAGTCTGAACCTAGCTCCTGTCAGTCTGTCTGTCAGTCTGAACCTAGCTCCTGTCTGTCTCTCTCTGTCTGTCTGTCTGTCTGTCTGTCTGTCTGTCTGTCTGTCTGTCTGTCTGTCTGTCTGTCTGTCTGTCTGTCTGTCTGCGTCTGTCTGTCTGTCTGTCTGAACCTAGCTCCTGTCTTTGTCTGTACCTAGCTCCTGTCTGTCTAGCTCCTGTCTGTACAGCTCCTGTCTGTACCTAGCTCCTGTCTGTACCTAGCTCCTGTCTGTACCTAGCTCCTGTCAGTCTGTACCTAGCTCCTGTCAGTCTAAACCTAGCACGTGTCAGTCTGAACCTAGCTCCTGTCAGTCTGAACCTAGCTCCTGTAAGTCTGAACCTAGCTCCTGTCAGTCTGTCTGTCTGTCTGTACCTAGCTCCTGTCTTTCTGCCTGTACCTAGCTCCTGTCTGTACCTAACTCTTGTCTGTACCTAGCTCCTGTCAGTCTGAACCTAGCTCCTGTCAGTCTGTACCTAACTCCCTGTCAGTCTGCACGTAGCTCCTGTCAGTCTGAACCTAGCTCCTGTCAGTCTGAACCTAGCTCCTGTCAGTCTGTCTGTCAGTCTGTACCTAGCTCCTGTCAGTCTGAACAGCTCCTGTCAGTCTGTACCCTAGCTCCTGTCAGTCTGTACCTAGCTCCTGTATGTCTGAACCTAGCTCCTGTCAGTCTGTCTGTCAGTCAACTAGCTCCTGTCTGTCTCTCTCTGTCTGTCTGTCTGTCTCTCTGTCCGTACCTAGCTCCTGTCTGTCTGTACCTAGCTCCTATCGGTACCTGGCTCCTGTCTGTCTGTCTGAACCTAGCTCTGTCTGTCTCTCTCTGTCTGTCTGTCTGTCTGTCTGCACCTAGCTCCTGTCTTTGTCTGTACCAGCTCCTGTCTGTACTGCTCCTGTCTGTACCTAGCTCCTGTCTGTACCTAGCTCCTGTCAGTCTGTACCTAGCTCCTGTTCTGCCTGTACCTAGCTCCTGTCTGTACCTAGCTCTTGTCTGTACCAGCTCCTGTCAGTCTGAACCTAGCTCCTGTCAGTCTGTACCTAGCTCCTGTCAGTCTGTACTAGCTCCTGTCAGTCTGAACTAGCTCCTGTCAGTCTGAACTAGCTCCTGTCAGTCTGTCTGTCAGTCTGTACCTAGCTCCTGTCAGTCTGTACTGCTGTCAGTCTGAACCTAGCTCCTGTCTGTCTGTCTGTCTGTCTGTCATCTGTCTTTGTCTGTACCTAGCTCTGTCTGTACCTAGCTCTGTCTGTCTGTACCTAGCTCCTGTCTTTGTCTGTACCTAGCTCCTGTCTGTACCTAGCTCCTGTCTGTACCTAGCTTCTGTCAGTCTGTACCTAGCTCCTGTCAGTCTAAACCTAGCTTCTGTCAGTCTGAACCTAGCTCCTGTCAGTCTGAACCTAGCTCCTGTCGGTCTGAACCTAGCTCCTGTCAGTCTGTCTGTCTGTATGTACCTAGCTCTGTCTTTCTGCCTGTACCTAGCTCCTGTCTGAACCTAGCTCTTGTCTGTACCTAGCTCCTGTCTGTCTGAACCTGCTCCTGTCAGTCTGTACCCTAACTCCTGTCAGTCTGTACCTAGCTCCTGTCAGTCTGAACCTAGCTCCTGTCAGTCTGTACCTAGCTCCTGTATGTCTGAACCTAGCTCCTGTCTGTCTGTATCTCTGTCTGTCTGTCTGTCTGTCTGTCTGTCTCTGTCTGTACCTAGCTCCTGTCTTTCTGTCTGTACCTAGCTCCTGTCTGTCTGTCTGTCTGTCTGTCTGTCTGTCTGTCTGTCTGTCTGTCTGTCTGTCTGTCTGTCTGTCTGTCTGTCTGTCTGTCTGTCTGTACCTAGCTCCTGTCTGCCCTAGCTCCTGTCTGTACCTAGCTCCTGTCTGTACCTAGCTCCTGCGTCTGTACCTAGCTCCTGTCAGTCTGAACCTAGCTCCTGTCATGTCTGAACCTAGCTCCTGTCAGTCTGCCTAGCTCTGTCTGTCTGTCTGTCTGTCTGTACCTAGCTCCTGTCTTTCTGTCTGTACCTAGCTCCTGTCTGTGTGTCCTGTCTGTCTGTCTGTCCTGTCTGTTGTCTGCTGTCTGTCTGTCTGTCTGTCTGTACCTAGCTCCTGTCTTTCTG
>NW_025547674.1:27500-30409 GCF_905237065.1 Salmo salar
TAGCTCCTGTCAGTCTGTACCTAGCTCCTGTCAGTCTGTACCTAGCTCCTGTCAGTCTGTACCTAGCTCCTGTATGTCTGAACCTAGCTCCTGTCTGTCTCTCTGTCTGTCTGTCTGTCTGTCTGTCTCTCTGTCTGTACCTAGCTCCTGTCTTTCTGTCTGTACCTAGCTCCTGTCTGTCTGTCTGTCTGTCTGTCTGTCTGTCTGTCTGTCTGTCTGTCTGTCTGTCTGTCTGTCTGTCTGTCTGTCTGTCTGTCTGTCTGTCTGTACCTAGCTCCTGTCTTTCTGTCTGTACCTAGCTCCTGTCTGTACTTAGCTCTTGTCTGTACTCTAGCTCCTGTCAGTCTGTACCTAGCTCCTGTATGTCTGAACCTAGCTCCTGTCTGTCTCTCTGTCTGTCTGTCTGTCTCTCTGTCTGTACCTAGCTCCTGTCTTTCGTCTGTACCTAGCTCCTGTCTGTCTGTCTGTCTGTCTGTCTGTCTGTCTGTCTGTCTGTCTGTCTGTCTGTCTGTCTGTCTGTCTGTACCTAGCTCCTGTCTTTCTGTCTGTACCTAGCTCCTGTCTGACCTAGCTCTTGTCTGTACCTAGCTCCTGTCAGTCTGTACCTTGCTCCTGTCAGTCCTGTACCTTGCTCCTGTCAGTCTGAACCTAGCTCTTGTCATTCTGAACCTAGCTCCTGTCAGTCTGAATCTAGCTCCTGTCAGTCTGAACCTAGCTCCTGTCAGTCTGAACCTAGCTCCTGTCAGTCTGTCTGTCAGTCTTAACCTAGCTCCTGTCTGTCTCTCTCTGTCTGTCTGTCTGTCTCTCTGTCCGATTCCTAGCTCCTGTCTTTGTCTGTACCTAGCTCCTATCGGTACCTAGCTCCTGTCTGTCTGTCTGAACCTAGCTCCTGTCTGTCTCTCTGTCTGTCTGTCTGTCTGTCTGCACCTAGCTCCTGTCTTTGTATGTACCTAGCTCCTGTCTGTACCTAGCTCCTGTCTGTACTCTAGCTCCTGTCTGTACCTAGCTCCTGTCAGTCTGTACCCTAGCTCCTGTCTTTCTGCCTGTACCTAGCTCCTGTCTGTACCTAACTCTTGTCTGTACCTAGCTCCTGTCAGTCTGAACCTAGCTCCTGTCAGTCTGTACCTAACTCCTGTCAGTCTGTACGTAGCTCCTGTCAGTCTGAACCTAGCTCCTGTCAGTCTGAACCCTAGCTCCCTGTCAGTCTGTCTGTCAGTCTGAACCTAGCTCCTTTCAGTGTGTCTGTCAGTCTGAACCTAGCTCCTGTCAGTCTGTCTGTCAGTCTGAACCTAGCTCCTGTCTGTCTCTCTCTGTCTGTCTGTCTGTCTGTCTCTCTGTCCGTACCCTAGCTCCTGTCTTTGTCTGTACCTAGCTCCTATCGGTACACTAGCTCCTGTCTGTCTGTCTGTCTGTACCTAGCTCCTGTCTTTGTCTGTACCTAGCTCCTGTCTGTACCTAGCTCCTGTCTGTATCTAGCTCTTGTCTGTACCTAGCTTCTGTCAGTCTGTACCTAGCTCCTGTCAGTCTGAACCTAGCTCCTGTCAGTCTGTCTGTCAGTCTGAACCTAGCTCCTGTCAGTCTGTATGTCAGTCTGAACCTAGCTCCTGTCTGTCTCTCTCTGTCTGTCTGTCTGTCTGTCTGTCTGTCTGTCTGTCTGTCTGTCTGTCTGTCTGTCTGCACCTAGCTCCTGTCTTTGTCTGTACCTAGCTCCTGTCTGTACCTAGCTCCTGTCTGTACCTAGCTCCTGTCTGTACCTAGCGTCTGTCAGTCTGTACCTAGCTCCTGTCAGTCTAAACCTAGCTCCTGTCAGTCTGAACCAAGCTCCTGTCAGTCTGAACCTAGCTCCTGTCAGTCTGAACCTAGCTCCTGTCAGTCTGTCTCTCTGTCTGTACCTAGCTCCTGTCTTTCTGCCTGTACCTAGCTCCTGTCTGTACCTAACTCTTGTCTGTACCTTAGCTCCTGTCAGTCTGAACCTAGCTCCTGTCAGTCTGTACCTAACTCCTGTCAGTCTGTACGTAGCTCCTGTCAGTCTGAACCTAGCTCCTGTCAGTCTGAACCTAGCTCCTGTCAGTCTGTCTGTCAGTCTGAACCTAGCTCCTTTCAGTGTGTCTGTCAGTCTGAACCTAGCTCCTGTCAGTCTGTCTGTCAGTCTGAACCTAGCTCCTGTCTGTCTCTCTCGTCTGTCTGTCTGTCTGTTCTCTGTCTGTACCTAGCTCCTGTCTTTGTCTGTACCTAGCTCCTATCGGTACCTAGCTCCTGTCTGTCTGTCTGTCTGTACCTAGCTCCTGTCTTTGTCTGTACCTAGCTCCTGTCTGTACCTAGCTCCTGTCTGTATCTAGCTCTTGTCTGTACCTAGCTTCTGTCAGTCTGTACCTAGCTCCTGTCAGTCTGAACCTAGCTCCTGTCAGTCTGTCTGTCAGTCTGAACCTAGCTCCTGTCAGTCTGTATGTCAGTCTGAACCTAGCTCCTGTCTGTCTCTCTCTGTCTGTCTGTCTGTCTGTCTGTCTGTCTGTCTGTCTGTCTGTCTGTCTGTCTGTCTGTCTGCACCTAGCTCCTGTCTTTGTCTGTACCTAGCTCCTGTCTGTACCTAGCTCCTGTCTGTACCTAGCTCCTGTCTGTACCTAGCGTCTGTCAGTCTGTACCTAGCTCCTGTCAGTCTAAACCTAGCTCCTGTCAGTCTGAACCAAGCTCCTGTCAGTCTGAACCTAGCTCCTGTCAGTCTGAACCTAGCTCCTGTCAGTCTGTCTCTCTGTCTGTACCTAGCTCCTGTCTTTCTGCCTGTACCTAGCTCCTGTCTGTACCTAACTCTTGTCTGTACCTAGCTCCCTGTCAGTCTGAACCTAGCTCCTGTCAGTCTGTACCTAACTCCTGTCAGTCTGTACATAGCTCCTGTCAGTCTGAACCTAGCT
>NW_025547675.1:0-10736 GCF_905237065.1 Salmo salar
GTCTGTGCCTAGCTCATGTCTTTTCTGTCTGTGCCTAGCGCCTGTCTGTACCTAGCTCCTGTAGTTACCTAGCTCTTTTGTCTGTACCTAGCTCCTGTCAGTCTGTACCTTGCTCCTGTCAGTCTGAACCCATGTCATTCTGAACCTAGCTCCTGTCGGTCTGAAACTAGCTCCTGTCAGTCTGAGCCTAGCTCCTGTCAGTCTGAACCTAGCTCCACCCATCAGTTTGTCTGTCAGTCTAGACCTAGCTCCTGTCAGTCTGTCTGTCAGTCTGAACCTAGCTCCCTGTCTGTCTCTCTCTGTCTCTGTCTGTGCTGTCTCTCTGTCCATTTGCCTGGCTCCTGTGCTTTTAGGCTGTACCTGGCTCTATCGGGGTGCCTGAGCTCCTGTCTGTCTGTCTGTCTGTGCCTAGCTCCTGTCTTTGTCTGTGCCTAGCTCACTGTCTGTACCCTGGCTCCTGTCTGTATCTAGCTCTTGTCTCTGTACCCTGGCTCCTGTCTGTACCTAGCTCCTGTCAGTCTGTGCCTGGCTCTTTTTGTCAGTCTGAACTACAAGCTCCTGTCTGTCTCTCTCTGTCTGTCTGTCTCTGTCTGTCTGTCTTTGCCCTGGCTCTGTCTTTGTCTGTACTTCAGCTCTGTCTTTCTGTCTGTACCTGTTTTTGCTGTTCCTGGCTCTGTGCTTCTGTCTGTTGCCCTGGGTCCTGTTTTGTTCCCTGGCTCCTGTCCATCTCTGTCTGTCACGTTATCTGTCTGTCTGTCTGTCTGTCTGTCTGTCTAGTCTGTCTGTTCTGTCTGTTCTAGTCAATCTGTCTGTCTGTGTACCTAGCTCATCTGTCTTTGTCTCTCGCTCTGTCTGCACTGTGGCTCCTGTCAGTCTGACCTGCTCTGCTGGGGTCTAACCTAGCTCTGTCATTCTGTACTAGCTCCTGTCAGTAACTAGCTCCTGTCAGTCTGACTAGCTCCTGTCAGTCTGAACCTAGCTCCTGTCAGTCTGCTGTCGGAGTCTGAACTAGCTTCCTCAGTCTGTCTGTCAGTCTGAACCCTAGCTCCTGTCTGTCTTTGTCCTGGCTCCTGTCCTTGTGTCTGTCTGTACCCTAGCTCCTATCGGTCTGAGCCTGCTCTGTCTGTCTGACCTAGCTCCTGTCGTCTGTCTGTCTGCTCCTAGCTCCTGTCTGTATTTGTCTGTACTAGCTCTGTTTCTGTACCTAGCTCCTGTCAGTCTGTCTATCTCCTAGCTCCTGTCAGTCTGTACCCTAGCTCCTGTCAGTCTGTACCTAGCTCCTGTCAGTCTCGAACTAGCTCCTTCTGTCAGTCTGTCTGTCAGTCTGAACCTAGCTCCTGTCGTCTGTCTGTCTGTCGTCTGTCTGCCTGCGTCTGTCTGTCCTGTTTGTCTGTCGACCAGCGTCTGCTGCTCTATCCTGTCTGCTGTCCTTACCTAGTCCTCCTGTCTGTACCTAGCTCCTGTCAGTCTGCTGTCGTCTGTCTCCTCTGTCATCTGTCTGCTGTCTGTTGCAGTCTCTGTCTCTCTGTCTGTCTGTACCTAGCTCCGTCTGTCTGTACTAGCTCCTGTCTTTTGTCTGTACCTAGCTCCTGTCTGTACTAGCTCCTGTCTGTACCTAACTCCTGTCTGTACTAGCTCCTGTCAGTCTGTACTAGCTCCTGTCAGTCTGAACCTAGCTCCTGTCAGTCTGGCTAGCTCTGTCAGTCTGCACCTTCCTGTCAGTCTGACCTAGCTCTCTGTCAGTCTGAACCTAGCTCCTGTGTTGCTGGCTAATCTGAACCTAGCTCCTGTTTGTCTGTCTCTGTCTTCTGTCTGTCTTTTTCCGTGCCTAGCTCCTGTCTGTACTAGCTCTTCTGTACCTAGCTCCTGTCGTCTGTGCCTGCTCGTCTGTTGTCTTCTGTCTGTCCGTTCTGTCTTTTTGTCTGTCTGTCTGTCGATTGCTGCGTCTGTCTGTACTTAGCTCCTGTCTTTGTCTGTACCTAGCTCCTATCTGTATAGCTCTGTCTGTCTGCCTAGCTCCTGTCTGTACCTGCTTCTGTCATCTGTGCCTAGCTCCTGTCGGTCTGAACCTAGCTTCTGTCGTCTGAACCTAGCTCCTGTCAGTCTGCTTCTGTCTGTACCTGCTCCTGTCTGTTGCTTCTGTCTGTGTCTGTCTGTCTGTCGTCTGTCTGTCTGTCTGTTGTCGTTGCTGTGTCGTCTTCTGTCTGCCTAGCCGTGTGTCTGTACTAGCTCCTGTCTGTCCAGCTCTGTCTGTACCTTGCTCTGTCAGTCTGTACCAGCTCCTGTCAGTCTGAACCTAGCTCCTGCGGTCTGAACTAGCTGTCAGTCTGAACCTAGCTCCTGTCAGTCTGAACCTAGCTCCTGTCAGTCTGTCTGTCTGTCTGTACCTAGCTCCTGTCTTTCTGCCTGTGACCTAGCTCCTGTCGTAATGTCTGTACCTAGCTCCTGTCAGTCTGAACCTAGCTCCTGTCAGTCTGTACCTAACTCCTGTCAGTCTGTACGTAGCTCCTGTCAGTCTGAACCCTAGCTCCTGTCAGTCTGAACCTAGCTCCTGTCAGTCTGTCTGTCAGTCTGTACCTAGTCTCCTGTCAGTCTGTACCTAGCTCCTGTCAGTCTGAACCTGGCTCCTGTCAGTCTGAATCTAGCTCCTGTCAGTCTGAAACTAGCTCCTGTCAGTCTGAACCTAGCTCCTGTCAGTCTGTCTGTCTGTCTGTACCTAGCTCCTGTCTTTCTGCCTGTACCTAGCTCCTGTCTGTACCTAGCTCTTGTCTGTACCTAGCTCCTGTCTGTCTGTATCTAGCTCCTGTCAGTCTGTACCTAGCTCTGTCGCTGAACCTAGCTCCTGTAGTCTGTACCTAGCTCCTGTCAGTCTGTACCTAGCTCCTGTCAGTCTGAACCTAGCTCCCGTCAGTCTGTATCCTAAGTCCTGTATGCGCCTGGCTCTGTCGGTCGTCGCCATGTCTGTCTGTCGTCTGTCTTGCTGTGCCTGTCTCTGTCTGTGTCTGTCTGCTGTCGCTGTCTGTGCTGTCTGTCTGTCTGTCCTGTCTGTCTGTCTGGCTGTCTGTCTGTCTGTCTGTCTGTCTGTCTGTCTGTCTGTACCTAGCTCCTGTCTTTCTGTCTGTACCTAGCTCCTGTCTGCTAGCTCCTGTCTGTACCTAGCTCTGTCTGTGCTCCTTCAGTCTGTCCTAGCTCCTGTCAGTCTATACCTAGCTCTTGTCAGTCTGAACTAGCTCCTGTCAGTCTGAACCTAGCTCCGTCAGTCTGAACCTAGCTCCTGTCAGTCTGAACCTAGCTCCTGTCAGTCTGTCTGTCGTCTGAACCTAGCTCTGTCAGTCTGTCTGTCAGTCTGAACCGTAGCCCTGTCTGTCTCTCTGTCTGTCTGTCTGTCTCTCTGTCAGTACCTAGCTCCTGTCTTTGTCTGTACCTAGCTCCTGTCTGTACCTAGCTCCCACTAGCTCCTGTCTTTGTCTGTCCTAGCTCCTGTCTGTACCTAGCTCCTGTCTGTATGCGTCTGTACCTAGCTTCTGTCAGTCTGTACCTAGCTCCTGTCAGTCTGAACCTAGCTCCTGTCAGTCTGAACCTAGCTCTGTCAGTCTGTCTGTCTGTCTGTAACTAGCTCCTGTCTTTGTCTGTCTGCTCTGTCTGTCTGTCTGCTGTCTGTCTGTCTGTCTGTCTGTCTGCTGTCTGTCTGGCTCGTCGTCGCTGTCTGTCTGTCTGACCTAGCTCCTGTCTTTGTCTGTACCTAGCTCCTGTCTGTACTAGTCTGTCTGTATCTAGCTTCCTGTCGTCTGTACCTAGCTCCTGTCAGTCTGTACCTAGCTCCTGTCAGTCTGAACCTAGCTCCTGTCAGTCTGTCTGTCAGTCTGAACCAGCTCCTGTCAGTCTGTCTGTCAGTCTGAACCTAGCTCCTGTCTGTCTGTACCTAGCTCTGTCTGTTCTCTCTGTCTGTTGTCTGTCTGTCTGCACCTAGCTCCTGTGTCTGTACCTAGCTCCTGTCTGTACCAGCTCCTGTCGTCTGTACCTAGCTCCTGTCAGAACCTGGCTCCTGTCAGTCTGTCTGTCAGTCTGAACCTAGCTCTGTCAGTCTGTTTTAGCTCTGAATACTGGTCTGTCTGTCTGATCTGTCTGTCTGTCTGTCTGTCTGCCTGTCTGTCTGTCTGTCTGTCTGTCTGTCTGTCTGTCTGTAACTAGCTCCTGTCTTTGCTGTCTGTCTATCTCCTGTCTGTACCTAGCTCCTGTCTGTACCTAGCTCCTGTCAGTCTGTCTCTGGCTCCTGTCAGTCTAAACCTGTCTCTCAGTCTGTCAGTCTGACCGAGCTCCTGTCAGTCTGAACCTAGCTCCTGTCAGTCTGAACCTAGCTCCTGTCAGTCTGTCTGTCTGTCTGTACCTAGCTCCTGTCTTTCTGCCTGTACCTAGCTCCTGTCTGTACCTAACTCTTGTCTGTACCTAGCTCCTGTCAGTCTGAACCTAGCTCCTGTCAGTCTGTACCTAACTCCTGTCAGTCTGTACGTAGCTCCTGTCAGTCTGAACCTAGCTCCTGTCAGTCTGAACCTAGCTCCTGTCAGTCTGTCTGTCAGTCTGTACCTAGCTCCTGTCAGTCTGTACCTAGCTCCTGTCAGTCTGAACCTAGCTCCTGTCAGTCTGAATCTAGCTCCTGTCAGTCTGAACCTAGCTCCTGTCAGTCTGAACCTAGCTCCTGTCAGTCTGTCTGTCTGTCTGTACCTAGCTCCTGTCTTTGTCTGTACCTAGCTCCTATCGGTACCTAGCTCCTGTCTGTCTGTCTGTCTAGCTCCTGTCTTTGTCTGTACCTAGCTCCTGTCTGTACCTAGCTCCTGTCTGTATCTAGCTCTTGTCTGTACCTAGCTTCTGTCAGTCTGTACCTAGCTCCTGTCAGTCTGAACCTAGCTCCTGTCAGTCTGTCTGTCAGTCTGAACCTAGCTCCTGTCAGTCTGTCTGTCAGTCTGAACCTAGCTCCTGTCTGTCTCTCTCTGTCTGTCTGTCTGTCTGTCTGTCTGTCTGTCTGTCTGTCTGTCTGTCTGTCTGTCTGTCTGTCTGCAACTAGCTCCTGTCTTTGTCTGTACCTATCTCCTGTCTGTACCTAGCTCCTGTCTGTACCTAGCTCCTGTCAGTCTATACCTAGCTCCTGTCAGTCTAAACCTAGCTCCTGTCAGTCTGAACCGAGCTCCTGTCAGTCTGAACCTAGCTCCTGTCAGTCTGAACCTAGCTCCTGTCAGTCTGTCTGTCTGTCTGTACCTAGCTCCTGTCTTTCTGCCTGTACCTAGCTCCTGTCTGTACCTAACTCTTGTCTGTACCTAGCTCCTGTCAGTCTGAACCCTAGCTCCTGTCAGTCTGTACCTAACTCCTGTCAGTCTGTACGTAGCTCCTGTCAGTCTGAACCTAGCTCCTGTCAGTCTGAACCTAGCTCCTGTCAGTCTGTCTGTCAGTCTGTACCTAGCTCCTGTCAGTCTGTACCTAGCTCCTGTCAGTCTGAACCTAGCTCCTGTCAGTCTGAATCTAGCTCCTGTCATTCTGAAACTAGCTCCTGTCAGTCTGAACCCTAGCTCCTGTCAGTCTGTCTGTCTGTCTGTACCTAGCTCCTGTCTTTCTGCCTGTACCTAGCTCCTGTCTGTACCTAGCTCTTGTCTGTACCTAGCTCCTGTCTGTCTGTATCTAGCTCCTGTCAGTCTGTACCTAGCTCCTGTCAGTCTGAACCTAGCTCCTGTTAGTCTGTACCTAGCTCCTGTCAGTCTGTACCTCGCTCTGTCAGTCTGAACCTAGCTCCTGTCAGTCTGTACCTAGATCCTGTATGTCTGAACGAGCTCTGTCTGCTCTCTGTCTGTCTGTCTGTCTGTCTGTCTGTCTGTCTGTCTGTCTGTCTGTCTGTCTGTCTGTCTGTCTGTCTGTCTGTCTGTCTGTCTGTCTGTCTGTCTGTCTGTCTGTCTGTCTGTCTGTCTGTCTGTCTCTCTGTCTGACGCTCCTGTCTGTCTGTCTGTCTGTCTGTCTGTCTGTCTGTCTGTCTGTCTGTCGTGTCTGTCTGTCTGTCTGTCTGTCTGTCTGTCTGTCTGTCTGTACCTAGCTCCGTCTTTCTGTCTGTACCTAGCTCCTGTCTGCACCTAGCTCCTGTCTGTACCTAGCTCCTGTCTGTACCTAGCTCCTGTCAGTCTGTACCTAGCTCTTGTCGGGTCTGAACCTAGCTCCTGTCAGTCTGAACCTAGCTCCTGTCAGTCTGAACCTAGCTTCTGTCAGTCTGAACCTAGCTCCTGTCAGTCTGTCTGTCAGTCTGAACCTAGCTCCTGTCTGTCTCTCTCTGTCTGTCTGTCTGTCTCTCTGTCTGTACCCTAGCTCCTGTCTTTGTCTGGACCTAGCTCCTGTCTGTACCTAGCTCCTGTCTGTCTGTCTGTACCTAGCTCCTGTCTTTGTCTGTGCCTAGCTCCTGTCTGTACCTAGCTCCTGTCTGTACCTAGCTCCTGTTTGTACCTAGCTTCTGTCAGTCTGTACCTAGCTCCTGTCAGTCTGAACCTAGCTCCTGTCAGTCTGAACCTAGCTCCTGTCAGTCTGTCTGTCTGTCTGTAAACTAGCTCTGTCTTTGTCTGTACCTAGCGGGGTCCTGTCTGTCTGTACCTAGCTCCTATCGGTACCTAGCTCCTGTCTGTCTGTCTGTCTGTACCTAGCTCCTGTCTTTGTCTGTACCTAGCTCCTGTCTGTACCTAGCTCCTGTCTGTATCTAGCTCTTGTCTGTACCTAGCTTCTGTCAGTCTGTACCTAGCTCCTGTCAGTCTGAACCAGCTCCTGTCAGTCTGTCTGTCGTCTGAATCTAGCTCTGTCGTCTGTCTGTCAGTCTGAACCTAGCTCCTGTCTGTCTCTCTGTCTGTCTGTCTGTCTGTCTGGCTGTCTGTCTTTGTCTGTGTTCTGTCTGTCTGTTGTCTGCACCTAGCTCCTGTCTTTGTCTGTACCTAGCTCCTGTCTGTGCCTAGCTCCTGTCTGTGCCTAGCTCCTGTCTGTACCTAGCTCCTGTCAGTCTGTACCTAGCTCCTGTCAGTCTAAACCTAGCTCCTGTCAGTCTGAAACTAGCTCCTGTCTGTCTGTCTGTACCTAGTTCCTGTCTTTGTCTGTACCTAGCTCCTGTCTGTACCTAGCTCCATTCTGTACCTAGCTCCTGTTTGTACCTAGCTTCTGTCAGTCTGTACCTAGCTCCTGTCAGTCTGAACCTAGCTCCTGTCAGTCTGAACCTAGATCCTGTCAGTCTGAACCTAGCACCTGTCAGTCTGTCAGTCTGAACCTAGCTCCTGTCAGTCTGTCTGTCTGTCTGTCTGTCTGTCTGTCTGTCTGTCTGTCTGTCTGTCTGTCTGTCTGTCTGTCTGTCTGTCTGTCTGTCTGTCTGTCTGTACCTAGCTCCTGTCTTTCTGTCTGTACCTAGCTCCTGTCTGTACCTAGCTCCTGTATGTACCTAGCTCTTGTCTGTACCTAGCTCCTCTCAGTCTGTACCTTGCTCCTGTCAGTCTGAACCTAGCTCTTGTCATTCTGAACCTAGCTCCTGTCAGTCTGAAACTAGCTCCTGTCAGTCTGAGCCTAGCTCCTGTCAGTCTGAACCTAGCTCCTGTCAGTTTGTCTGTCAGTCTGAACCTAGCTCCTGTCAGTCTGTCTGTCAGTCTGAACCTAGCTCCTGTCTGTCTCTCTCGTCTGTCTGTCTGTCTCTCTGTCCGTACCTAGCTCCTGTCTTGGTCTGTACATAGCTCCTATCGGTACCTAGCTCCTGTCTGTCTGTCTGTCTGTACCTAGCTCCTGTCTTTGTCTGTACCTAGCTCCTGTCTGTACCTAGCTCCTGTCTGTATCTAGCTCTTGTCTGTACCTAGCTTCTGTCAGTCTGTACCTAGCTCCTGTCAGTCTGAACCTGGCTCCTGTCAGTCTGTCTGTCAGTCTGAACCTAGCTCCTGTCAGTCTGTGTCAGTCTGAACCTAGCTCCTGTCTGTCTCTCTCTTGTCTGTCTGTCTGTCTGTCTGTCTGTCTGTCTGTCTGCTCTCTGTCGCTCTGTCTTGTCGTGGTCTGCCTAGCTCCTGTCTGTACCTAGCTCCTGTCTGTACCTAGCTCCTGTCTGTACCTAGCTCCTGTCAGTCTGTACCTAGCTCCTGTCAGTCTAAGCCTAGCTCCTGTCAGTCTGAACCGGCTCCTGTCAGTCTGAACCTAGCTCCTGTAGTCTGAACCTAGCTCCTGTCAGTCTGTCTGTCTGTTGTGTACCTAGCTCCTGTCTGTACCTAACTCTTGTCTGTACCTTGCTCCTGTCGGTCTGACCTAGCTCCTGTCAGTCTGTACCTAGCTCCTGTCAGTCTGTACGTAGCTCCTGTCAGTCTGAACCTAGCTCCTGTCAGTCTGAACCTAGCTCCTGTCAGTCTGTCTGTCAGTCTGTACCTAGCTCTGTCAGTCTGTACTAGCTCCTGTCAGTCTGAACCTAGCTCCTGTCAGTCTGAATCTAGCTATGTCAGTCTGAACCTAGCTCCTGTCAGTCTGAGACCTAGCTCCTGTCAGTCTGTCTGTCTGTCTGTACCTAGCTCCTGTCTTTCTGCCTGTACCTAGTTCCTGTCTGTACCTAGCTCTTGTCTGTACCTAGCTCCTGTCTGTCTGTATCTAGCTCCTGTCAGTCTGTACCTGCTCTGTCAGTTGGTTTCTCTAGCTCCTGTTAGTCTGTACCTAGCTCCTGTCTGCAGCTTCTGTACTAGTCCTGTCTGAACCTAGCTCTGTCAGTCTGTACTTAGCTCCTGTAGTCTGAACCGAGCTCCTGTCTGTCTCTCTGTCTGTCTGTACCTCTCTGTCGTCTGAACCAGCTCCTGTCGTCTGTCTGTCTGTCTGTATAGCTCCTGTCTTTCTGCCTGGTCCTGCTCCTGTCTGTCCCTTGTCTGTGTGCCTGTCAGTCTGTTCTTGTCTGTACTGTCGTCTGTACGTAGCTCCTGTCCTGCCTGCTCCTGTCGTCTGAACCTAGCTCCTGTCCTGTCGTCTGTACCTAGCTCCGGTCGTCTGTACCTAGCTCCTGTCAGTCTGTGTAGCTCCTGGGTCTGTACTGGCTCGCAGTCTGAACCAGCTCTGCTGTCTCCTGTCATGCTGCTGTCTCTCTGTCTGTACCTACCTGTCGTCTGTCTGTACCGAGGCCGCTCCTGTCTGTCTGTCTGTCTGTCCTGTCTGTCTGTCTGCTCTGTCTGTCTGTCTTTGTCTGCTTCTGTCTGTCTTCTGTCTCTGTCTGTCTGACCTCCTGTCTTTCTGTGTGCCTAGCTCCTGTCTGTACCTACTCCTGTTGTACTAGCTCTTGTCTGTACCTAGCTCCCTGTCAGTCTGTACCTTGCTCCTGTCGGTGTCTGGACCTAGCTCTCTGTCATTCTGAACCTATTCGCTCCTGTCAGTCTGAAACTAGCTCTGTCAGTCTGAGCCTAGCTCCTGTCAGTCTGAACCTAGCTCCTGTCAGTTTGTCTGTCGTCTGAACCTAGCTCCTGTCATCTGTCTGTCAGTCTGAACCTAGCTCCTGTCTGTCTCTCTCTGTCTGTCTGATTCTGTTCTCTGTCCGTTACCTAGCTCCTGTCTTTGTCTGTACCTAGCTCCTATCGGTACCTAGCTCCTGTCTGTCTGTGCTGTATGTCTGAACCTAGCCTGTCTTTGTCTGTCCCGCTCCTGTCTGCTGGACCTCTGCTGTTGGCTTTGTCTGTCCTAGCTCCTGTCTGTGCCTGAGCTCCTTCGTCTGTACCTAGCTCTTTGTCGTCTGGCTCCTGTCTGTCTCTCTCTGTCTGTCTGTCTGTCTGTCTGTCTGTCTGGTCTGTCTGTCTGTCTGTCCTGTCTGTCTGTCCTGTCTGTCTGTCTGTACCTAGCTCCTGTCTTTTGTCTGTACCTAGCTCCTGTCTGTACCTAGCTCCTGTCTGTACTGGCTCCTGTTTGTACCTAGCTTCTGTCAGTCTGTACCTAGCTCCTGTCAGTCTGAACAGCTCCTGTCATCTGAACCTGTCTGTCGAGTCTGGCTGACCTAGCTCCTGTCTTTGTCTGTACTAGCTGTCTGTACCTAGCTTGTCTGTCTGTACCTAGCTCTGCTTGTCTGTACCAAGCTCTGTCTGTTCTGTCTGTACCTCTCCTGTCTGTACACTAGCTTTGTCGGTCTGTTGCCTAGCCATCGGTCTAAGCCTGGCTGCTGTCGGTCTGAACCTGGCTCCTGCTCGGTCCCCGACCTGGCTCCTGTCGGTCTGAGCGTGGCTCTACGTCCCCGGTCTGTCGTCTGTCTGTGCGACGCACTGGCTCACTGTCTCTGTACCTAGCTCCTGTCGTGAACCTAGCTCCTGTGTCTGTACTTACTCCTGTCGTCTGTACCTGGCTCTGTCAGTTGACCTAGCTCTTGTCTGTCTTCTGCTCTGCTGTCTGTCTTTGTCTGTCTGTCTGTCTCGGTCTGTCTGTCTGTCTGTTCTGTCTGTCTGCTCTCTGTCTGTCCTAGCTCCTGATCTCGTCTGTACCTAGCTCCTGTCAGTCTGAATCTGTCGTCTGTCTGTCTGTCTGAAGTCTGGTCTGTCTGTCTGTCGGGTGTCCTAGCTCCTGTCTTTGCAGTACCCAGCTGCCTGGCTGTGTCTTACCTAGCTCGCTGTCTGTACCAGCTTCCTGTTCTTTTCACCTAGCTCCTGTCTGTACCTAGCTCACTGTGTCTGACAGCTCCTGTCAGTCTTGAACCCTAGCTCCTGTCAGTCTGAACCTAGCTTCCTGTCAGTCTGTCTGTC
>NW_025547676.1:0-13346 GCF_905237065.1 Salmo salar
TTGTCTGTACCTAGCTCCTGTCTGTACCTAGCTCCTGTCTGTCTGTAACCTAGCTCCTGTCTGTCTCTAGCTCTGTCTGTACTAGCTCTGTCTGTCTGTACCTAGCTCCTGTCTTAGTCTGAACCTAGCTCCTGTCAGTCTGAACCTAGCTCCTGTCAGTCTGAACCTAGCTCCTGTCTGTACCTAGCTCCTGTCAGTCTGTACCTAGCTCCTGTCTTTCTGCCTGTACCTAGCTCCTGTCTGTACCTAACTCTTGTCTGTACCTAGCTCCTGTCAGTCTGAACCTAGCTCCTGTCAGTCTGTACCTAACTCCTGTCAGTCTGTCGTAGCTCCTGTCAGTCTGAACCTAGCTCCTGTCAGTCTGAACCTAGCTCCTGTCAGTCTGTCTGTCAGTCTGTACCTAGCTCCTGTCAGTCTGTACCTAACTCCTGTCAGTCTGAACCTAGCTCCTGTCAGTCTGTCTGTCTGTCTGTACCTAGCTCCTGTCTTTGTCTGTACCCTAGCTTCTGTCTGTACCTAGCTCCTGTCTGTCTGTACCTAGCTCCTGTCTTTGTCTGTACCTAGCTCCTGTCTGTACCTAGCTCCTGTCTGTACCTAGCTTCTGTCAGTCTGTACCTAACTCCTGTCAGTCTAAACCTAGCTTCTGTCAGTCTGAACCTAGCTCCTGTCAGTCTGAACCTAGCTCCTGTCAGTCTGAACCTAGCTCCTGTCAGTCTGTCTGTCTGTATGTACCTAGCTCCTGTCTTTCTGCCTGTACCTAGCTCCTGTCTGAACCTAGCTCTTGTCTGTACCTAGCTCCTGTCTGTCTGAACCTTGCTCCTGTCAGTCTGTACCTAACTCCTGTCAGTCTGTACCTAGCTCCTGTCAGTCTGAACCTAGCTCCTGTCAGTCTGTACCTAGCTCCTGTATGTCTGAACCTAGCTCCTGTCTGTCTGTCTCTCTGTCTGTCTGTCTGTCTGTCTGTCTGTCTGTCTGTCGTCTCTGTCTGTACCCTAGCTCCTGTCTTTCTGTCTGTACCTAGCTCCTGTCTGTCTGTCTGTCTGTCTGTCTGTCTGTCTGTCTGTCTGTCTGTCTGTCTGTCTGTCTGTCTGTCTGTACCTAGCTCCTGTCTGCACCTAGCTCCTGTCTGTACCTAGCTCCTGTCTGTACCTAGCTCCTGTCAGTCTGTACCTAGCTCCTGTCAGTCTGAACCTAGCTCCTGTCATTCTGAACCTAGTTCCTGTGAGTCTGAACCTAGCTCCTGTCAGTCTGTCTGTCTGTCTGTACCTAGCTCCTGTCTTTGTCTGTACCTAGCTCCTGTCTGTACCTAGCTCCTGTCTGTCTGTACCTAGCTCCTGTCTTTGTCTGTACGTAGCTCCTGTCTGTCTGTCTGTACCTAGCTCCTGTCTTTCTGTCTGTACCTAGCTCCTGTCTGCACCTAGCTCCTGTCTGTACCTAGCTCCTGTCTGTACCTAGCTCCTGTCAGTCTGTACCTAGCTCCTGTCAGTCTGAACCTAGCTCCTGTCATTCTGAACCTAGTTCCTGTGAGTCTGAACCTAGCTCCTGTCAGTCTGTCTGTCTGTCTGTAACTAGCTCCTGTCTTTGTCTGTACCTAGCTCCTGTCTGTACCTAGCTCCTGTCTGTCTGTACCTAGCTCCTGTCTTTGTCTGTACGTAGCTCCTGTCTGTCTGTCTGTACCTAGCTCCTGTCTTTGTCAGTACCTAGCTCCTGTCTGTACCTAGCTCCTGTCTGTACCTAGCTCCTGTTTGTACCTAGCTTCTGTCAGTCTGTACCTAGCTCCTATCAGTCTGAACCTAGCTCCTGTCAGTCTGAACCTAGCTCCTGTCAGTCTGAACCTAGCTCCTGTCAGTCTGTCTGTCTGTCTGTACCTAGCTCCTGTCTTTGTCTGTAGCTAGCTCCTGTCAGTCTGAACCTAGCTCTTGTCAGTCTGAACCTAGCTCCTGTCAGTCTGAACCTAGTTCCTGTCAGTCTGAACCTAGCTCCTGACAGTCTGTCTGTCTGTCTGTACGTAGCTCCTGTGTTTGTCTGTACCTAGCTCCTGTCTGTACCTAGCTCCTGTCTGTCTGTACCTAGCTCCTGTCTTTGTCTGTACCTAGCTCCTGTCTGTCTGTCTGTCTGTACCTAGCTCCTGTCTTTGTCTGTACCTAGCTCCTGTCTTTACCTAGCTCCTGTCTGTACCTAGCTCCTGTTTGTACCTAGCTTCTGTCAGTCTGTACCTAGCTCCTGTCAGTCTGAACCTAGCTCCTGTCAGTCTGAACCTAGCTCCTGTCAGTCTGAACCTAGCTCCTGTCAGTCTGTCTGTCTGTCTGTACCTAGCTCCTGTCTTTGTCTGTACCTAGCTCCTGTCTGTACCTAGCTCCTATCTGTCTGTACCTAGCTCCTGTCTGTACCTAGCTCCTGTTTGTACCTAGCTCCTGTCTGTACCGAGTTCATGTCAGTCTGTACCTAGCTCCTGTCAGTCTAAACCTAGCTCCTGTCAGTCTGAACCGAGCTCCTGTCAGTCTGAACCTAGCTCCTGTCAGTCTGAACCTAGCTCCTGTCAGTCTGTCTGTCTGTCTGTACCTAGCTCCTGTCTTTCTGCCTGTACCTAGCTCCTGTCTGTACCTAACTCTTGTCTGTACCTAGCTCCTGTCAGTCTGAACCTAGCTCCTGTCAGTCTGTACCTAACTCCTGTCAGTCTGTACGTAGCTCCTGTCAGTCTGAACCTAGCTCCTGTCAGTCTGAACCTAGCTCCTGTCAGTCTGTCTGTCAGTCTGTACCTAGCTCCTGTCAGTCTGTACCTAACTCCTGTCAGTCTGAACCTAGCTCCTGTCAGTCTGTCTGTCTGTCTGTACCTAGCTCCTGTCTTTCTGCCTGTACCTAGCTCCTGTCTGTACCTAGCTCTTGTCTGTACCTAGCTCCTGTCTGTCTGTATCTAGCTCCTGTCAGTCTGAACCTAGCTCCTGTCAGTCTGTCTGTCTGTCTGTACCTAGCTCCTGTCTTTGTCTGTACCTAGCTTCTGTCTGTACCTAGCTCCTGTCTGTCTGTACCTAGCTCCTGTCTTTGTCTGTACCCTAGCTCCTGTCTGTACCTAGCTCCTGTCTGTACCTAGCTTCTGTCAGTCTGTACCTAACTCCTGTCAGTCTAAACCTAGCTTCTGTCAGTCTGAACCTAGCTCCTGTCAGTCTGAACCTAGCTCCTGTCAGTCTGAACCTAGCTCCTGTCAGTCTGTCTGTCTGTATGTACCTAGCTCCTGTCTTTCTGCCTGTACCTAGCTCCTGTCTGAACCTAGCTCTTGTCTGTACCTAGCTCCTGTCTGTCTGAACCTTGCTCCTGTCAGTCTGTACCTAACTCCTGTCAGTCTGTACCTAGCTCCTGTCAGTCTGAACCTAGCTCCTGTCAGTCTGTACCTAGCTCCTGTATGTCTGAACCTAGCTCCTGTCTGTCTGTCTCTCTGTCTGTCTGTCTGTCTGTCTGTCTGTCTGTCTGTCTGTCTGTCTGTCTGTCTGTCTCTCTGTCTGTACCTAGCTCCTGTCTTTCTGTCTGTACCTAGCTCCTGTCTGTCTGTCTGTCTGTCTGTCTGTCTGTCTGTCTGTCTGTCTGTCTGTCTGTCTGTCTGTCTGTCTGTCTGTCTGTCTGTCTGTCTGTCTGTCTGTCTGTACCTAGCTCCTGTCTGCACTCTAGCTCCTGTCTGTACCTAGCTCCTGTCTGTACCTAGCTCCTGTCAGTCTGTACCTAGCTCCTGTCAGTCTGAACCTAGCTCCTGTCATTCTGAACCTAGTTCCTGTGAGTCTGAACCTAGCTCCTGTCAGTCTGTCTGTCTGTCTGTACCTAGCTCCTGTCTTTGTCTGTACCTAGCTCCTGTCTGTACCTAGCTCCTGTCTGTCTGTACCTAGCTCCTGTCTTTGTCTGTACGTAGCTCCTGTCTGTCTGTCTGTACCTAGCTCCTGTCTTTCTGTCTGTACCTAGCTCCTGTCTGCACCTAGCTCCTGTCTGTACCTAGCTCCTGTCTGTACCTAGCTCCTGTCAGTCTGTACCTAGCTCCTGTCAGTCTGAACCTAGCTCCTGTCATTCTGAACCTAGTTCCTGTGAGTCTGAACCTAGCTCCTGTCAGTCTGTCTGTCTGTCTGTAACTAGCTCCTGTCTTTGTCTGTACCTAGCTCCTGTCTGTACCTAGCTCCTGTCTGTCTGTACCTAGCTCCTGTCTTTGTCTGTACGTAGCTCCTGTCTGTCTGTCTGTACCTAGCTCCTGTCTTTGTCAGTACCTAGCTCCTGTCTGTACCTAGCTCCTGTCTGTACCTAGCTCCTGTTTGTACCTAGCTTCTGTCAGTCTGTACCTAGCTCCTATCAGTCTGAACCTAGCTCCTGTCAGTCTGAACCTAGCTCCTGTCAGTCTGAACCTAGCTCCTGTCAGTCTGTCTGTCTGTCTGTACCTAGCTCCTGTCTTTGTCTGTAGCTAGCTCCTGTCAGTCTGAACCTAGCTCCTGTCAGTCTGAACCTAGCTCCTGTCAGTCTGAACCTAGCTCCTGTGTCTGTCTGTCAGTCTGAACCTAGCTCCTGTCTGCTCTGTCTGTCTGTCTGCTCTGTCTGTACGTAGCTCCTGTGTTTGTCTGTACCTAGCTCCTGTCTGTACCTAGCTCCTGTCTGTCTGTCTGAACCTAGCTCCTGTCTGTCTGAACCTAGCTCCTGTCTGTCTGTCTGTCTGTCTGTACCTAGCTCCTGTCTTTGTCTGTACCTAGCTCCTGTCTGTACCTAGCTCCTGTCTGTACCTAGCTCCTGTCTGTACCTAGCTTCCTGTCAGTCTGTACCTAGCTCCTGTCTGTCTGCCTGTACCTAGCTCCTGTCTGTACCTAACTCTTGTCTGTACCTAGCTCCTGTCAGTCTGAACCTAGCTCCTGTCAGTCTGTACCTAACTCCTGTCAGTCTGTACGTAGCTCCTGTCAGTCTGTACCTAGCTCCTGTCAGTCTGAACCTAGCTCCTGTCAGTCTGTCTGTCAGTCTGTACCTAGCTCCTGTCAGTCTGTACCTAACTCCTGTCAGTCTGAACCTAGCTCCTGTCAGTCTGTCTGTCTGTCTGTACCTAGCTCCTGTCTTTGTCTGTACCTAGCTTCTGTCTGTACCTAGCTCCTGTCTGTCTGTACCTAGCTCCTGTCTTTGTCTGTACCCTAGCTCCTGTCTGTACCTAGCTCCTGTCTGTACCTAGCTTCTGTCAGTCTGTACCTAACTCCTGTCAGTCTAAACCTAGCTTCTGTCAGTCTGAACCTAGCTCCTGTCAGTCTGAACCTAGCTCCTGTCAGTCTGAACCTAGCTCCTGTCAGTCTGTCTGTCTGTATGTACCTAGCTCCTGTCTTTCTGCCTGTACCTAGCTCCTGTCTGAACCTAGCTCTTGTCTGTACCTAGCTCCTGTCTGTCTGAACCTTGCTCCTGTCAGTCTGTACCTAACTCCTGTCAGTCTGTACCTAGCTCCTGTCAGTCTGAACCTAGCTCCTGTCAGTCTGTACCTAGCTCCTGTATGTCTGAACCTAGCTCCTGTCTGTCTGTCTCTCTGTCTGTCTGTCTGTCTGTCTGTCTGTCTGTCTGTCTGTCTGTCTGTCTGTCTGTCTCTGTCTGTACTCTAGCTCCTGTCTTTCTGTCTGTACCTGGCTCTGTCTGTCTGTCTGTCTGTCTGTCTGTCTGTCTGTCTGTCTGTCTGTCTGTCTGTCTGTCTGTCTGTCTGTCTGTCTGTACCCTAGCTCCTGTCTGCACCCTAGCTCCTGTCTGTACCTAGCTCCTGTCTGTACCTAGCTCCTGTCAGTCTGTACCTAGCTCCTGTCAGTCTGAACCTAGCTCCTGTCATTCTGAACCTAGTTCCTGTGAGTCTGAACCTAGCTCCTGTCAGTCTGTCTGTCTGTCTGTACCTAGCTCCTGTCTTTGTCTGTACCTAGCTCCTGTCTGTACCTAGCTCCTGTCTGTCTGTACCTAGCTCCTGTCTTTGTCTGTACGTAGCTCCTGTCTGTCTGTCTGTACCTAGCTCCTGTCTTTCTGTCTGTACCTAGCTCCTGTCTGCACCTAGCTCCTGTCTGTACCTAGCTCCTGTCTGTACCTAGCTCCTGTCAGTCTGTACCTAGCTCCTGTCAGTCTGAACCTAGCTCCTGTCATTCTGAACCTAGTTCCTGTGAGTCTGAACCTAGCTCCTGTCAGTCTGTCTGTCTGTCTGTAACTAGCTCCTGTCTTTGTCTGTACCCTAGCTCCTGTCTGTACCTAGCTCCTGTCTGTCTGTACCTAGCTCCTGTCTTTGTCTGTACGTAGCTCCTGTCTGTCTGTCTGTACCTAGCTCCTGTCTTTGTCAGTACCTAGCTCCTGTCTGTACCTAGCTCCTGTCTGTACCTAGCTCCTGTTTGTACCTAGCTTCTGTCAGTCTGTACCTAGCTCCTATCAGTCTGAACCTAGCTCCTGTCAGTCTGAACCTAGCTCCTGTCAGTCTGAACCTAGCTCCTGTCAGTCTGTCTGTCTGTCTGTACCTAGCTCCTGTCTTTGTCTGTAGCTAGCTCCTGTCAGTCTGAACCTAGCTCTTGTCAGTCTGAACCTAGCTCCTGTCAGTCTGAACCTAGTTCCTGTCAGTCTGAACCTAGCTCCTGACAGTCTGTCTGTCTGTCTGTACGTAGCTCCTGTGTTTGTCTGTACCTAGCTCCTGTCTGTACCTAGCTCCTGTCTGTCTGTACCTAGCTCCTGTCTTTGTCTGTACCTAGCTCCTGTCTGTCTGTCTGTCTGTACCTAGCTCCTGTCTTTGTCTGTACCTAGCTCCTGTCTTTACCTAGCTCCTGTCTGTACCTAGCTCCTGTTTGTACCTAGCTTCTGTCAGTCTGTACCTAGCTCCTGTCAGTCTGAACCTAGCTCCTGTCAGTCTGAACCTAGCTCCTGTCAGTCTGAACCTAGCTCCTGTCAGTCTGTCTGTCTGTCTGTACCTAGCTCCTGTCTTTGTCTGTACCTAGCTCCTGTCTGTACCTAGCTCCTATCTGTCTGTACCTAGCTCCTGTCTGTACCTAGCTCCTGTTTGTACCTAGCTCCTGTCTGTACCGAGTTCATGTCAGTCTGTACCTAGCTCCTGTCAGTCTAAACCTAGCTCCTGTCAGTCTGAACCGAGCTCCTGTCAGTCTGAACCTAGCTCCTGTCAGTCTGAACCTAGCTCCTGTCAGTCTGTCTGTCTGTCTGTACCTAGCTCCTGTCTTTCTGCCTGTACCTAGCTCCTGTCTGTACCTAACTCTTGTCTGTACCTAGCTCCTGTCAGTCTGAACCTAGCTCCTGTCAGTCTGTACCTAACTCCTGTCAGTCTGTACGTAGCTCCTGTCAGTCTGAACCTAGCTCCTGTCAGTCTGAACCTAGCTCCTGTCAGTCTGTCTGTCAGTCTGTACCTAGCTCCTGTCAGTCTGTACCTAACTCCTGTCAGTCTGAACCTAGCTCCTGTCAGTCTGTCTGTCTGTCTGTACCTAGCTCCTGTCTTTCTGCCTGTACCTAGCTCCTGTCTGTACCTAGCTCTTGTCTGTACCTAGCTCCTGTTTGTCTGTATCTAGCTCCTGTCAGTCTGAACCTAGCTCCTGTCAGTCTGTCTGTCTGTCTGTACCTAGCTCCTGTCTTTGTCTGTACCTAGCTTCTGTCTGTACCTAGCTCCTGTCTGTCTGTACCTAGCTCCTGTCTTTGTCTGTACCTAGCTCCTGTCTGTACCTAGCTCCTGTCTGTACCTAGCTTCTGTCAGTCTGTACCTAACTCCTGTCAGTCTAAACCTAGCTTCTGTCAGTCTGAACCTAGCTCCTGTCAGTCTGAACCTAGCTCCTGTCAGTCTGAACCTAGCTCCTGTCAGTCTGTCTGTCTGTATGTACCTAGCTCCTGTCTTTCTGCCTGTACCTAGCTCCTGTCTGAACCTAGCTCTTGTCTGTACCTAGCTCCTGTCTGTCTGAACCTTGCTCCTGTCAGTCTGTACCTAACTCCTGTCAGTCTGTACCTAGCTCCTGTCAGTCTGAACCTAGCTCCTGTCAGTCTGTACCTAGCTCCTGTATGTCTGAACCTAGCTCCTGTCTGTCTGTCTCTCTGTCTGTCTGTCTGTCTGTCTGTCTGTCTGTCTGTCTGTCTGTCTGTCTGTCTGTCTGTCTGTCTCTCTGTCTGTACCTAGCTCCTGTCTTTCTGTCTGTACCTAGCTCCTGTCTGTCTGTCTGTCTGTCTGTCTGTCTGTCTGTCTGTCTGTCTGTCTGTCTGTCTGTCTGTCTGTCTGTCTGTCTGTCTGTACCTAGCTCCTGTCTGCACCTAGCTCCTGTCTGTACCTAGCTCCTGTCTGTACCTAGCTCCTGTCAGTCTGTACCTAGCTCCTGTCAGTCTGAACCTAGCTCCTGTCATTCTGAACCTAGTTCCTGTGAGTCTGAACCTAGCTCCTGTCAGTCTGTCTGTCTGTCTGTCTGTACCTAGCTCCTGTCTTTGTCTGTACCTAGCTCCTGTCTGTACCTAGCTCCTGTCTGTCTGTACCTAGCTCCTGTCTTTGTCTGTACGTAGCTCCTGTCTGTCTGTCTGTACCTAGCTCCTGTCTTTCTGTCTGTACCTAGCTCCTGTCTGCACCTAGCTCCTGTCTGTACCTAGCTCCTGTCTGTACCTAGCTCCTGTCAGTCTGTACCTAGCTCCTGTCAGTCTGAACCTAGCTCCTGTCATTCTGAACCTAGTTCCTGTGAGTCTGAACCTAGCTCCTGTCAGTCTGTCTGTCTGTCTGTAACTAGCTCCTGTCTTTGTCTGTACCTAGCTCCTGTCTGTACCCTAGCTCCTGTCTGTCTGTACCTAGCTCCTGTCTTTGTCTGTACGTAGCTCCTGTCTGTCTGTCTGTACCTAGCTCCTGTCTTTGTCAGTACCTAGCTCCCTGTCTGTACCTAGCTCCTGTCTGTACCTAGCTCCTGTTTGTACCTAGCTTCTGTCAGTCTGTACCTAGCTCCTATCAGTCTGAACCTAGCTCCTGTCAGTCTGAACCTAGCTCCTGTCAGTCTGAACCTAGCTCCTGTCAGTCTGTCTGTCTGTCTGTACCTAGCTCCTGTCTTTGTCTGTAGCTAGCTCCTGTCAGTCTGAACCTAGCTCTTGTCAGTCTGAACCTAGCTCCTGTCAGTCTGAACCTAGTTCCTGTCAGTCTGAACCTAGCTCCTGTCAGTCTGTCTGTCTGTCTGTACGTAGCTCCTGTGTTTGTCTGTACCTAGCTCCTGTCTGTACCTAGCTCCTGTCTGTCTGTACCTAGCTCCTGTCTTTGTCTGTACCTAGCTCCTGTCTGTCTGTCTGTCTGTACCTAGCTCCTGTCTTTGTCTGTACCTAGCTCCTGTCTTTACCTAGCTCCTGTCTGTACCTAGCTCCTGTTTGTACCTAGCTTCTGTCAGTCTGTACCTAGCTCCTGTCAGTCTGAACCTAGCTCCTGTCAGTCTGAACCTAGCTCCTGTCAGTCTGAACCTAGCTCCTGTCAGTCTGTCTGTCTGTCTGTACCTAGCTCCTGTCTTTGTCTGTACCTAGCTCCTGTCTGTACCTAGCTCCTATCTGTCTGTACCTAGCTCCTGTCTGTACCCTAGCTCCTGTTTGTACCTAGCTCCTGTCTGTACCGAGTTCATGTCAGTCTGTACCTAGCTCCTGTCAGTCTAAACCTAGCTCCTGTCAGTCTGAACCGAGCTCCTGTCAGTCTGAACCTAGCTCCTGTCAGTCTGAACCTAGCTCCTGTCAGTCTGTCTGTCTGTCTGTACCTAGCTCCTGTCTTTCTGCCTGTACCTAGCTCCTGTCTGTACCTAACTCTTGTCTGTACCTAGCTCCTGTCAGTCTGAACCTAGCTCCTGTCAGTCTGTACCTAACACCTGTCAGTCTGTACGTAGCTCCTGTCAGTCTGAACCTAGCTCCTGTCAGTCTGAACCTAGCTCCTGTCAGTCTGTCTGTCAGTCTGTACCTAGCTCCTGTCAGTCTGTACCTAACTCCTGTCAGTCTGAACCTAGCTCCTGTCAGTCTGTCTGTCTGTCTGTACCTAGCTCCTGTCTTTCTGCCTGTACCTAGCTCCTGTCAGTCTGAACCTAGCTCCTGTTAGTCTGTACCTAGCTCCTGTCAGTCTGTACCTCGCTCCTGTCAGTCTGAACCTAGCTCCTGTCAGTCTGTACTTAGATCCTGTATGTCTGAACCGAGCTCCTGTCAGTCTCTCTGTCTGTCTGTCTGTCTGCTCTCTGTCTGTACCTAGCTCCTGTCTGTCTGTCTGTCTGTCTGTCTGTCTGTCTGTCTGTCTGTCTGTCTGTCTGTCTGTCTGTCTGTCTGTCTGTACCTAGCTCCTGTCTTTCTGTCTGTACCTAGCTCCTGTCTTTCTGTCTGTACCTAGCTCCTGTCTGCACCTAGCTCCTGTCTGTACCTAGCTCCTGTCTGTACCTAGCTCCTGTCAGTCTGTACCTAGCTCTTGTCAGTCTGAACGTAGCTCCTGTCAGTCTGAACCTAGCTCCTGTCAGTCTGAACCTAGCTCCTGTCAATCTGAACCTAGCTCCTGTCAGTCTGTCTGTCAGTCTGAACCTAGCTCCTGTCAGTCTGTCTGTCAGTCTGAACCTAGCTCCCTGTCTGTCTCTCTCTGTCTGTCTGTCTGTCTCTCTGTCTGTACCTAGCTCCTGTCTTTGTCTGTACCTAGCTCCTGTCTGTACCTAGCTCCTGTCTGTCTGTCTGTACCTAGCTCCTGTCTTTGTCTGTGCCTAGCTCCTGTCTGTCCTAGCTCCTGTCTGTACCTAGCTCTGTTTGTACTAGCTCTGTCAGTCTGTACCTAGCTCTGTCAGTCTGAACCTAGCTCCTGTCAGTCTGAACCTAGCTCCTGTCAGTCTGTCTGTCTGTCTGTACCTAGCTCCTGTCTTTGTCTGTACCTAGCTTCTGTCTGTACCTAGCTCCTGTCTGTCTGTACCTAGCTCCTGTCTTTGTCTGTACCTAGCTCCTGTCTGTACCTAGCTCCTGTCTGTACCTAGCTTCTGTCAGTCTGTACCTAACTCCTGTCAGTCTAAACCTAGCTTCTGTCAGTCTGAACCTAGCTCCTGTCAGTCTGAACCTAGCTCCTGTCAGTCTGAACCTAGCTCCTGTCAGTCTGTCTGTCTGTCTGTACCTAGCTCCTGTCTTTCTGCCTGTACCTAGCTCCTGTCTGAACCTAGCTCTTGTCTGTACCTAGCTCCTGTCTGTCTGAACCTTGCTCCTGTCAGTCTGTACCTAACTCCTGTCAGTCTGTACCTAGCTCCTGTCAGTCTGAACCTAGCTCCTGTCAGTCTGTACCTAGCTCCTGTATGTCTGAACCCTAGCTCCTGTCTGTCTGTCTCTCTGTCTGTCTGTCTGTCTGTCTGTCTGTCTGTCTGTCTCTCTGTCTGTACCTAGCTCCTGTCTTTCTGTCTGTACCTAGCTCCTGTCTGTCTGTCTGTCTGTCTGTCTGTCTGTCTGTCTGTCTGTCTGTCTGTCTGTCTGTCTGTCTGTCTGTCTGTCTGTCTGTCTGTCTGTACCTAGCTCCTGTCTTTCTGTCTGTACCCTAGCTCCTGTCTGCACCTAGCTCCTGTCTGTACCTAGCTCCTGTCTGTACCTAGCTCCTGTCAGTCTGTACTCTAGCTCCTGTCAGTCTGAACCTAGCTCCTGTCATTCTGAACCTAGTTCCTGTGAGTCTGAACCTAGCTCCTGTCAGTCTGTCTGTCTGTCTGTACCTAGCTCCTGTCTTTGTCTGTACCTAGCTCCTGTCTGTACCTAGCTCCTGTCTGTCTGTACCTAGCTCCTGTCTTTGTCTGTACGTAGCTCCTGTCTGTCTGTCTGTACCCTAGCTCCTGTCTTTGTCAGTACCTAGCTCCTGTCTGTACCTAGCTCCTGTCTGTACCTAGCTCCTGTTTGTACCTAGCTTCTGTCAGTCTGTACCTAGCTCCTATCAGTCTGAACCTAGCTCCTGTCAGTCTGAACCTAGCTCCTGTCAGTCTGAACCTAGCTCCTGTCTTTGTCTGTAGCTAGCTCCTGTCAGTCTGAACCTAGCTCTTGTCAGTCTGAACCTAGCTCCTGTCAGTCTGAACCTAGTTCCTGTCAGTCTGAACCTAGCTCCTGTCAGTCTGTCTGTCTGTCTGTACCTAGCTCCTGTCTTTTGTCTGTACCTAGCTCCTGTCTGTACCTAGCTCCTGTCTGTCTGTACCTAGCTCCTGTCTTTGTCTGTACCTAGCTCCTGTCTGTCTGTCTGTCTGTACCTAGCTCCTGTCTTTGTCTGTACCTAGCTCCTGTCTTTACCTAGCTCCTGTCTGTACCCTAGCTCCTGTTTGTACCTAGCTTCTGTCAATCTGTACCTAGCTCCTGTCAGTCTGAACCCTAGCTCCTGTCAGTCTGAACCTAGCTCCTGTCAGTCTGAACCTAGCTCCTGTCAGTCTGAACCTAGCTCCAGTCAGTCTGTCTGTCTGTCTGTACCTAGCTCCTGTCTTTGTCTGTACCCTAGTTCCTGTCTGTACTAGCTCCTATCTGTCTGTACCTAGCTCCTGTCTTTGTCTGTACCTAGCTCCTGTCTGTACCTAGCTCCTGTTTGTACCTAGCTCCTGTCTGTACCTAGTTCCTGTCATTCTGTACTTAGCTCCTCTTAGTCTGAACCTAGCTCTTGTCAGTCTGAACCTAGCTCCTGTCAGTCTGAACCTAGCTCCTGTCAGTCTGAACCTAGATCCTGTCAGTCTGAACCTAGCTCCTGTCAGTCTGTCTGTCAGTCTGAACCTAGCTCCTGTCAGTCTGTCTGTCAGTCTGAACCTAGCTCGTTGTCCTGTCTGTCTGTCTGTCTGTCTGTCTGTCTGTCTGTCTGTCTGTCTGTCTGTCTGTCTGTCTGCTCTGTCTGTCTGCACCTAGCTCCTGTCTTTGTCTGTACCTAGCTCCTGTCCTGTACCTAGCTCCTGTCTGTACCTAGCTCCTGTCTGTACCTAGCTCCTGTCAGTCTGTACCTAGCTCCTGTCAGTCTAAACCTAGCACGTGTCAGTCTGAACCTAGCTCCTGTCAGTCTGAACCTAGCTCCTGTCAGTCTGAACCTAGCTCCTGTCAGTCTGTCTGTCTGTCTGTGCCTAGCTCCTGTCTTTCTGCCTGTACCTAGCTCCTGTCTGTACCTAACTCTTGTCTGTACCTAGCTCCTGTCAGTCTGAACCTAGCTCCTGTCAGTCTGTACCTAACTCCTGTCAGTCTGTACGTAGCTCCTGTCAGTCTGAACCTAGCTCCTGTCAGTCTGAACCTAGCTCCTGTCAGTCTGTCTGTCAGTCTGTACCTAGCTCCTGTCAGTCTGTACCTAGCTCCCGTCAGTCTGTACCTAGCTCCTGTATGTCTGGAACCTAGCTCCTGTCTGTCTCTCTGTCTGTCTGTCTGTCTGTCTCTCTGTCTGTACCTAG
>NW_025547677.1:0-13932 GCF_905237065.1 Salmo salar
AGGCCTTTAGGTTGATAGTCATCTTCCTCAGTAGGCCTACAGGTTGACAGTCATCTTCCTCCAGTAGGCCCAGGTTGATAGTCATCTTCCTCCAGTAGGCCTACAGGTTGATAGTCATCTCCTCCAGTAGGCCTATAGGTTGACAGTCATCTCCTCCAGCAGGCCCATAGGTTGATAGTCATCTCCTCCAGCAGGCCTATAGGTTGACAGTCATCTCCTCCAGTAGGCCCACAGGTTGATAGTCATCTCCTCCAGCAGGCCTACAGGTTGACAGTCATCTCCTCCAGCAGGCCCACAGGTTGACAGTCATCTCCTCCAGCAGGCCACAGGTTGACAGTCATCTCCTCCAGCAGGCCACAGGTTGACAGTCATCTCCTCCAGCAGGCCTACAGGTTGACAGTCATCTTCCTCCAGTAAGGCCACAGGTTGATAGTCATCTCCTCCAGCAGGCCCACAGGTTGACAGTCATCTCCTCCAGTAGGCCCATAGGTTGACAGTCATCCTCCAGCAGGCCTACAGGTTGACAGTCATCTCCTCCAGCAGGCCTATAGGTTGACAGTCATCTTCCTCCAGCAGGCCTACAGGTTGACAGTCATCTCCTCCAGCAGGCCTACAGGTTGACAGTCATCTTCCTCCAGCAGGCCCACAGGTTGATAGTCATCTCCTCCAGCAGGCCTACAGGTTGATAGTCATCTCCTCCAGCAGGCCCACAGGTTGATAGTCATCTCCTCCAGCAGGCCCATAGGTTGACAGTCATCTCCTCCAGCAGGCCACAGGTTGACAGTCATCTCCTCCAGCAGGCCTACAGGTTGATAGTCATCTTCCTCCAGCAGGCCTACAGGTTGACAGTCATCTCCTCCAGTAGGCCTACAGGTTGACAGTCATCTCCTCCAGCAGGCCTATAGGTTGACAGTCATCTCCTCCAGCAGGCCATAGGTTGATAGTCATCTCCTCCAGCAGGCCCACAGGTTGACAGTCATCTCCTCCAGCAAGCCCACAGGTTGATAGTCATCTCCTCCAGCAGGCCCATAGGTTGATAGTCATCTCCTCCAGCAGGCCAACAGGTTGATAGTCATCTCCTCCAGCAGGCCTATAGGTTGACAGTCATCTCCTCCAGCAGGCCCATAGGTTGATAGTCATCTTCCTCCAGCAGGCCTACAGGTTGACAGTCACCTCCTCCAGCAGGCCCACAGGTTGACAGTCATCTCCTCCAGCAGGCCCATAGGTTGATAGTCATCTTCCTCCAGCAGGCCTACAGGTTGATAGTCATCTTCCTCCAGCAGGCCCACAGGTTGATAGTCATCTTCTCCAGCAGGCCATAGGTTGACAGTCATCTCTCCAGCAGGCCATAGGTTGACAGTCATCTCCTCCAGCAGGCCATAGGTTGACAGTCATCTCCTCCAGCAGGCCTACAGGTTGACAGTCATCTCCTCCAGTAGGCCCACAGGTTGATAGTCATCTCCTCCAGTAGGCCAACAGGTTGATAGTCATCTCCTCCAGCAGGCCCACAGGTTGATAGTCATCTCCTCCAGCAGGCCTACAGGTTGACAGTCATCTCCTCCAGTAGGCCACAGGTTGACAGTCATCTCCTCCAGCAGGCCTACAGGTTGACAGTCATCTTCCTCCAGCAGGCCTACAGGTTGATAGTCATCTCCTCCAGCAGGCCCACAGGTTGACAGTCATCTTCCTCCAGCAGGCCACAGGTTGATAGTCATCTCCTCCAGCAGGCCCATAGGTTGACAGTCATCTTCTCCAGCAGGCCTACAGGTTGATAGTCATCTCCTCCAGCAGGCCCACAGGTTGATAGTCATCTTCCTCCAGCAGGCCTACAGGTTGATAGTCATCTCCTCCAGCAGGCCTATAGGTTGACAGTCATCTCTCCAGCAGGCCCACAGGTTGATAGTCATCTTCCTCCAGCAGGCCACAGGTTGACAGTCATCTCCTCCAGTAGGCCTACAGGTTGATAGTCATCTCCTCCAGCAGGCCTACAGGTTGACAGTCATCTCCTCCAGCAGGCCATAGGTTGATAGTCATCTCCTCCAGCAGGCCCACAGGTTGATAGTCATCTCCTCCAGTAGGCCTATAGGTTGATAGTCATCTCCTCCAGCAGGCCCATAGGTTGATAGTCATCTTCCTCCAGCAGGCCATAGGTTGATAGTCATCTCCTCCAGCAGGCCTACAGGTTGACAGTCATCTCCTCCAGCAGGCCTACAGGTTGATAGTCATCTCCTCCAGTAGGCCTATAGGTTGATAGTCATCTTCCTCCAGCAGGCCTATAGGTTGATAGTCATCTCCTCCAGCAGGCCCACAGGTTGATAGTCATCTTCCTCCAGCAGGCCTACAGGTTGACAGTCATCTCCTCCAGCAGGCCCACAGGTTGACAGTCATCTCCTCCAGCAGGCCTACAGGTTGACAGTCATCTCCTCCAGCAGGCCACAGGTTGACAGTCATCTCCTCCAGCAGGCCTACAGGTTGACAGTCATCTCCTCCAGCAGGCCTACAGGTTGACAGTCATCTCCTCCAGCAGGCCTACAGGTTGACAGTCATCTCCTCCAGTAGGCCAACAGGTTGATAGTCATCTCCTCCAGCAGGCCCACAGGTTGACAGTCATCTCCTCCAGCAGGCCTACAGGTTGATAGTCATCTCCTCCAGCAGGCCACAGGTTGATAGTCATCTCCTCCAGCAGGCCTACAGGTTGATAGTCATCTCCTCCAGCAGGCCCACAGGTTGACAGTCATCTCCTCCAGCAGGCCCACAGGTTGACAGTCATCTTCCTCCAGCAGGCCTATAGGTTGATAGTCATCTCCTCCAGCAGGCCCATAGGTTGACAGTCATCTCCTCCAGCAGGCCCACAGGTTGATAGTCATCTCCTCCAGCAGGCCTACAGGTTGATAGTCATCTCCTCCAGCAGGCCCACAGGTTGACAGTCATCTCCTCCAGCAGGCCTACAGGTTGACAGTCATCTCCTCCAGCAGGCCTACAGGTTGATAGTCATCTTCCTCCAGCAGGCCACAGGTTGATAGTCATCTCCTCCAGCAGGCCTACAGGTTGATAGTCATCTTCCTCCAGCAGGCCTACAGGTTGATAGTCATCTCCTCCAGCAGGCCTATAGGTTGATAGTCATCTTCCTCCAGCAGGCCCATAGGTTGACAGTCATCTTCCTCCAGTAGGCCTACAGGTTGACAGTCATCTCCTCCAGCAGGCCCACAGGTTGACAGTCATCTCCTCCAGCAGGCCTATAGGTTGACAGTCATCTCCTCCAGTAGGCCACAGGTTGACAGTCATCTCCTCCAGCAGGCCTACAGGTTGATAGTCATCTCCTCCAGCAGGCCTATAGGTTGACAGTCATCTCCTCCAGCAGGCCTACAGGTTGATAGTCATCTTCCTCCAGCAGGCCACAGGTTGACAGTCATCTCCTCCAGCAGGCCCACAGGTTGACAGTCATCTCCTCCAGTAAGGCCTACAGGTTGACAGTCATCTCCTCCAGCAGGCCTACAGGTTGATAGTCATCTCCTCCAGTAGGCCTATAGGTTGATAGTCATCTCCTCCAGCAGGCCTACAGGTTGATAGTCATCTCCTCCAGTAGGCCCACAGGTTGATAGTCATCTCCTCCAGCAGGCCTACAGGTTGACAGTCATCTTCCTCCAGCAGGCCTACAGGTTGACAGTCATCTCCTCCAGCAGGCCCACAGGTTGATAGTCATCTTCCTCCAGCAGGCCTATAGGTTGACAGTCATCTCCTCCAGCAGGCCCACAGGTTGATAGTCATCTCCTCCAGCAGGCCTATAGGTTGATAGTCATCTCCTCCAGCAGGCCTATAGGTTGATAGTCATCTCCTCCAGCAGGCCACAGGTTGATAGTCATCTCTCCAGCAGGCCTATAGGTTGACAGTCATCTCCTCCAGCAGGCCTACAGGTTGACAGTCATCTCCTCCAGCAGGCCTACAGGTTGACAGTCATCTCCTCCAGCAGGCCTACAGGTTGACAGTCATCTCCTCCAGTAGGCCTATAGGTTGATAGTCATCTTCCTCCAGCAGGCCTATAGGTTGATAGTCATCTCCTCCAGTAGGCCACAGGTTGACAGTCATCTCCTCCAGCAGGCCCACAGGTTGATAGTCATCTCCTCCAGCAGGCCAATAGGTTGATAGTCATCTTCCTCCAGCAGGCCCCAGGTTGATAGTCATCTTCCTCCAGCAGGCCCACAGGTTGATAGTCATCTTCCTCCAGCAGGCCTATAGGTTGACAGTCATCTCCTCCAGCAGGCCTATAGGTTGATAGTCATCTCCTCCAGTAGGCCTACAGGTTGACAGTCATCTCCTCCAGCAGGCCAACAGGTTGATAGTCATCTCCTCCAGTAGGCCTATAGGTTGATAGTCATCTCCTCCAGCAGGCCACAGGTTGACAGTCATCTTCCTCCAGTAGGCCTATAGGTTGATAGTCATCTCCTCCAGCAGGCCAATAGGTTGATAGTCATCTTCCTCCAGTAGGCCTATAGGTTGACAGTCATCTTCCTCCAGCAGGCCTACAGGTTGATAGTCATCTTCCTCCAGCAGGCCTACAGGTTGATAGTCATCTCCTCCAGTAGGCCTACAGGTTGACAGTCATCTCTCCAGCAGGCCTATAGGTTGATAGTCATCTCCTCCAGCAGGCCTACAGGTTGATAGTCATCTCCTCCAGCAGGCCTATAGGTTGATAGTCATCTCCTCCAGTAGGCCTACAGGTTGACAGTCATCTCCTCCAGCAGGCCTATAGGTTGACAGTCATCTCCTCCAGTAGGCCTATAGGTTGATAGTCATCTCCTCCAGCAGGCCCACAGGTTGATAGTCATCTTCCTCCAGCAGGCCTACAGGTTGACAGTCATCTTCCTCCAGCAGGCCACAGGTTGATAGTCATCTCCTCCAGTAGGCCTCAGGTTGATAGTCATCTCCTCCAGCAGGCCTACAGGTTGATAGTCATCTCCTCCAGCAGGCCACAGGTTGATAGTCATCTTCCTCCAGTAGGCCACAGGTTGACAGTCATCTCCTCCAGTAGGCCTACAGGTTGACAGTCATCTTCCTCCAGCAGGCCTACAGGTTGATAGTCATCTTCCTCCAGCAGGCCTACAGGTTGACAGTCATCTTCCTCCAGCAGGCCTACAGGTTGACAGTCATCTTCCTCCAGTAGGCCTACAGGTTGATAGTCATCTCCTCCAGCAGGCCCACAGGTTGATAGTCATCTCCTCCAGCAGGCCACAGGTTGATAGTCATCTTCCTCCAGCAGGCCTACAGGTTGACAGTCATCTCCTCCAGCAGGCCAACAGGTTGACAGTCATCTCCTCCAGTAGGCCACAGGTTGATAGTCATCTTCCTCCAGCAGGCCTACAGGTTGATAGTCATCTCCTCCAGTAGGCCTACAGGTTGATAGTCATCTTCCTCCAGCAGGCCTACAGGTTGATAGTCATCTCCTCCAGCAGGCCATAGGTTGATAGTCATCTCCTCCAGCAGGCCTACAGGTTGATAGTCATCTTCCTCCAGCAGGCCTACAGGTTGACAGTCATCTCCTCCAGTAGGCCTATAGGTTGATAGTCATCTCCTCCAGAAGGCCCACAGGTTGATAGTCATCTCCTCCAGCAGGCCTATAGGTTGATAGTCATCTCCTCCAGCAGGCCTACAGGTTGATAGTCATCTCCTCCAGCAGGCCTACAGGTTGACAGTCATCTCCTCCAGCAGGCCACAGGTTGATAGTCATCTTCCTCCAGCAGGCCTACAGGTTGATAGTCATCTCCTCCAGCAGGCCTATAGGTTGATAGTCATCTTCTCCAGCAGGCCTACAGGTTGATAGTCATCTTCCTCCAGCAGGCCTACAGGTTGATAGTCATCTCCTCCAGCAGGCCTACAGGTTGATAGTCATCTTCCTCCAGCAGGCCTATAGGTTGATAGTCATCTCCTCCAGCAGGCCCACAGGTTGACAGTCATCTCCTCCAGCAGGCCTATAGGTTGACAGTCATCTTCCTCCAGCAGGCCCACAGGTTGATAGTCATCTCCTCCAGCAGGCCTACAGGTTGATAGTCATCTTCCTCCAGTAGGCCTACAGGTTGATAGTCATCTCCTCCAGTAGGCCACAGGTTGACAGTCATCTCCTCCAGCAGGCCCACAGGTTGATAGTCATCTCCTCCAGCAAGGCCAACAGGTTGATAGTCATCTCCTCCAGTAGGCCCATAGGTTGATAGTCATCTCCTCCAGCAGGCCTACAGGTTGATAGTCATCTCCTCCAGTAGGCCTACAGGTTGACAGTCATCTCCTCCAGCAGGCCTATAGGTTGATAGTCATCTCCTCCAGCAGGCCCACAGGTTGACAGTCATCTTCCTCCAGCAGGCCTACAGGTTGATAGTCATCTCCTCCAGCAGGCCTATAGGTTGATAGTCATCTCCTCCAGCAGGCCACAGGTTGATAGTCATCTCCTCCAGCAGGCCTATAGGTTGACAGTCATCTCCTCCAGCAGGCCTACAGGTTGATAGTCATCTCCTCCAGCAGGCCTACAGGTTGATAGTCATCTCCTCCAGCAGGCCTACAGGTTGATAGTCATCTCCTCCAGCAGGCCTACAGGTTGATAGTCATCTCCTCCAGCAGGCCTACAGGTTGATAGTCATCTTCCTCCAGCAGGCCTATAGGTTGATAGTCATCTCCTCCAGTAGGCCTATAGGTTGATAGTCATCTCCTCCAGTAGGCCTACAGGTTGACAGTCATCTTCCTCCAGCAGGCCCACAGGTTGATAGTCATCTCCTCCAGCAGGCCCACAGGTTGATAGTCATCTTCCTCCAGCAGGCCTACAGGTTGATAGTCATCTCCTCCAGTAGGCCTATAGGTTGATAGTCATCTTCCTCCAGCAGGCCCATAGGTTGATAGTCATCTTCTCCAGTAGGCCTATAGGTTGATAGTCATCTCCTCCAGTAGGCCTATAGGTTGATAGTCATCTTCCTCCAGCAGGCCCACAGGTTGATAGTCATCTCCTCCAGCAAACCACAGGTTGACAGTCATCTCCTCCAGTAAGGCCTACAGGTTGACAGTCATCTCCTCCAGTAGGCCTATAGGTTGACAGTCATCTCCTCCAGCAGGCCCACAGGTTGATAGTCATCTTCCTCCAGCAGGCCTACAGGTTGATAGTCATCTCCTCCAGTAGGCCTATAGGTTGACAGTCATCTTCTCCAGTAAGGCCCATAGGTTGATAGTCATCTTCCTCCAGCAGGCCTATAGGTTGACAGTCATCTTCCTCCAGCAGGCCATAGGTTGATAGTCATCTTCCTCCAGCAGGCCTACAGGTTGATAGTCATCTCCTCCAGTAGGCCTACAGGTTGACAGTCATCTTCTCCAGCAGGCCCACAGGTTGATAGTCATCTCCTCCAGCAGGCCTACAGGTTGATAGTCATCTCCTCCAGTAGGCCTCAGGTTGATAGTCATCTCCTCCAGCAGGCCTACAGGTTGATAGTCATCTCCTCCAGTAGGCCCACAGGTTGATAGTCATCTTCCTCCAGCAGGCCCATAGGTTGACAGTCATCTCCTCCAGTAGACCCATAGGTTGATAGTCATCTCCTCCAGCAGGCCCAAGGTTGATAGTCATCTCCTCCAGCAGGCCTAGGGTTGATAGTCATCTCCTCCAGTAGGCCTATAGGTTGATAGTCATCTCCTCCAGCAGGCCTATAGGTTGATAGTCATCTTCTCCAGTAGGCCAACAGGTTGATAGTCATCTCCTCCAGTAGGCCTATAGGTTGATAGTCATCTCCTCCAGAAGGCCTATAGGTTGATAGTCATCTCCTCCAGCAGGCCATAGGTTGACAGTCATCTCCTCCAGTAGGCCTACAGGTTGATAGTCATCTCCTCCAGCAGGCCTACAGGTTGATAGTCATCTTCCTCCAGCAGGCCTACAGGTTGACAGTCATCTCCTCCAGCAGACCTATAGGTTGATAGTCATCTCCTCCAGCAGGCCAGGTTGACAGTCATCTCCTCCAGCAGGGCCAAGGTTGATAGTCATCTCCTCCAGCAGGCCCACAGGTTGACAGTCATCTCCTCCAGCAGGCCTACAGGTTGACAGTCATCTCCTCCAGCAGGCCCACAGGTTGATAGTCATCTCCTCCAGTAGGCCTACAGGTTGATAGTCATCTCCTCCAGTAGGCCCACAGGTTGACAGTCATCTCCTCCAGAAGGCCTAGGGTTGATAGTCATCTCCTCCAGCAGGCCAATAGGTTGATAGTCATCTTCCTCCAGCAGGCCCACAGGTTGATAGTCATCTCCTCCAGCAGGCCCATAGGTTGATAGTCATCTCCTCCAGCAGGCCCATAGGTTGATAGTCATCTTCCTCCAGTAGGCCACAGGTTGACAGTCATCTCCTCCAGTAGGCCTACAGGTTGATAGTCATCTCCTCCAGCAGGCCTACAGGTTGATAGTCATCTTCCTCCAGCAGGCCTATAGGTTGATAGTCATCTCCTCCAGCAGGCCTATAGGTTGATAGTCATCTTCCTCCAGCAGGCCACAGGTTGATAGTCATCTCCTCCAGCAGGCCTACAGGTTGACAGTCATCTCCTCCAGTAAGGCCACAGGTTGATAGTCATCTCCTCCAGCAGGCCCACAGGTTGATAGTCATCTTCCTCCAGCAGGCCTATAGGTTGATAGTCATCTCCTCCAGCAGGCCTACAGGTTGACAGTCATCTCCTCCAGCAGGCCTACAGGTTGATAGTCATCTCCTCCAGCAGGCCTACAGGTTGACAGTCATCTCCTCCAGCAGGCCTATAGGTTGACAGTCATCTCCTCCAGCAGGCCTACAGGTTGATAGTCATCTCCTCCAGAAGGCCTACAGGTTGACAGTCATCTCCTCCAGAAGGCCTATAGGTTGATAGTCATCTCCTCCAGTAGGCCTACAGGTTGACAGTCATCTCCTCCAGCAGGCCCACAGGTTGATAGTCATCTTCCTCCAGCAGGCCCACAGGTTGATAGTCATCTCCTCCAGCAGGCCTACAGGTTGACAGTCACCTCCTCCAGCAGGCCTATAGGTTGACAGTCATCTCCTCCAGCAGGCCTATAGGTTGACAGTCATCTCCTCCAGCAGGCCTACAGGTTGACAGTCATCTCCTCCAGCAGGCCTCAGGTTGATAGTCATCTCCTCCAGCAAGGCCTATAGGTTGACAGTCATCTCCTCCAGCAGGCCTACAGGTTGATAGTCATCTCCTCCAGCAGGCCTACAGGTTGACAGTCATCTCCTCCAGCAGGCCACAGGTTGATAGTCATCTCCTCCAGCAGGCCTATAGGTTGATAGTCATCTCCTCCAGCAGGCCTACAGGTTGATAGTCATCTCCTCCAGCAGGCCATAGGTTGATAGTCATCTCCTCCAGCAGGCCTCAGGTTGATAGTCATCTCCTCCAGCAGGCCAACAGGTTGATAGTCATCTCCTCCAGCAGGCCCACAGGTTGACAGTCATCTTCCTCCAGCAGGCCTACAGGTTGATAGTCATCTCCTCCAGCAGGCCCACAGGTTGATAGTCATCTCCTCCAGCAGGCCTACAGGTTGACAGTCATCTCCTCCAGCAGGCCCACAGGTTGATAGTCATCTTCCTCCAGCAGGCCACAGGTTGACAGTCATCTCCTCCAGCAGGCCAACAGGTTGATAGTCATCTCCTCCAGCAGGCCTATAGGTTGATAGTCATCTCCTCCAGCAGGCCTACAGGTTGACAGTCATCTCCTCCAGCAGGCCTATAGGTTGACAGTCATCTTCCTCCAGCAGGCCCATAGGTTGATAGTCATCTCCTCCAGTAGGCCTACAGGTTGACAGTCATCTCCTCCAGTAGGCCACAGGTTGATAGTCATCTTCCTCCAGCAGGCCTACAGGTTGACAGTCATCTCCTCCAGCAGGCCTACAGGTTGACAGTCATCTTCCTCCAGCAGGCCACAGGTTGACAGTCATCTCCTCCAGCAGGCCCATAGGTTGATAGTCATCTCCTCCAGCAGGCCTACAGGTTGATAGTCATCTCCTCCAGTAGGCCTATAGGTTGACAGTCATCTTCCTCCAGCAGGCCTACAGGTTGACAGTCATCTCCTCCAGCAGGCCTATAGGTTGATAGTCATCTCCTCCAGTAGGCCCACAGGTTGACAGTCATCTCTCCAGCAGGCCCACAGGTTGACAGTCATCTCCTCCAGTAGGCCTACAGGTTGATAGTCATCTCCTCCAGCAGGCCTATAGGTTGACAGTCATCTCCTCCAGCAGGCCACAGGTTGACAGTCATCTTCCTCCAGCAGGCCTACAGGTTGATAGTCATCTCCTCCAGTAGGCCACAGGTTGACAGTCATCTTCTCCAGCAGGCCTACAGGTTGATAGTCATCTCCTCCAGCAGGCCCACAGGTTGATAGTCATCTCCTCCAGCAGGCCTACAGGTTGACAGTCATCTTCTCCAGCAGGCCACAGGTTGATAGTCATCTCCTCCAGCAGGCCTACAGGTTGATAGTCATCTCCTCCAGCAGGCCTATAGGTTGACAGTCATCTCTCCAGTAGGCCTATAGGTTGACAGTCATCTCCTCCAGCAGGCCCACAGGTTGACAGTCATCTCCTCCAGCAGGCCCAGGTTGACAGTCATCTCCTCCAGCAGGCCTATAGGTTGATAGTCATCTCCTCCAGCAGGCCTATAGGTTGACAGTCATCTTCTCCAGCAGGCCCAAGGTTGACAGTCATCTCCTCCAGCAGGCCTACAGGTTGATAGTCATCTCCTCCAGTAGGCCTACAGGTTGATAGTCATCTTCCTCCAGTAGGCCATAGGTTGATAGTCATCTCCTCCAGTAGGCCCATAGGTTGACAGTCATCTCCTCCAGTAGGCCTATAGGTTGATAGTCATCTCCTCCAGCAGGCCCACAGGTTGATAGTCATCTCCTCCAGCAGGCCTACAGGTTGACAGTCATCTCCTCCAGCAGGCCCACAGGTTGATAGTCATCTCCTCCAGCAGGCCTACAGGTTGACAGTCATCTCCTCCAGTAGGCCCATAGGTTGACAGTCATCTCCTCCAGCAGGCCTACAGGTTGACAGTCATCTTCCTCCAGCAGGCCTACAGGTTGACAGTCATCTCCTCCAGCAGGCCTACAGGTTGATAGTCATCTCCTCCAGCAGGCCCACAGGTTGATAGTCATCTCCTCCAGCAGGCCTATAGGTTGATAGTCATCTCTCCAGTAGGCCTATAGGTTGATAGTCATCTCCTCCAGCAGGCCTATAGGTTGATAGTCATCTCCTCCAGCAGGCCTACAGGTTGACAGTCATCTCCTCCAGCAGGCCTACAGGTTGACAGTCATCTCCTCCAGCAGGCCTACAGGTTGATAGTCATCTCCTCCAGCAGGCCTACAGGTTGATAGTCATCTTCCTCCAGCAGGCCTACAGGTTGACAGTCATCTTCCTCCAGCAGGCCACAGGTTGACAGTCATCTCCTCCAGCAGGCCCATAGGTTGATAGTCATCTCCTCCAGCAGGCCCACAGGTTGACAGTCATCTCCTCCAGCAGGCCCACAGGTTGATAGTCATCTCCTCCAGCAGGCCTACAGGTTGATAGTCATCTCCTCCAGCAGGCCTACAGGTTGATAGTCATCTCCTCCAGCAGGCCCATAGGTTGATAGTCATCTTCTCCAGCAGGCCAACAGGTTGATAGTCATCTCCTCCAGCAGGCCACAGGTTGATAGTCATCTCCTCCAGCAGGCCCACAGGTTGACAGTCATCTTCCTCCAGCAGGCCTACAGGTTGATAGTCATCTCCTCCAGCAGGCCTACAGGTTGATAGTCATCTCCTCCAGCAGGCCTACAGGTTGATAGTCATCTCCTCCAGCAGGCCAATAGGTTGATAGTCATCTCCTCCAGCAGGCCTATAGGTTGATAGTCATCTCCTCCAGCAGGCCCACAGGTTGATAGTCATCTCCTCCAGCAGGCCACAGGTTGATAGTCATCTCCTCCAGCAGGCCTACAGGTTGACAGTCATCTCCTCCAGCAGGCCTATAGGTTGACAGTCATCTCCTCCAGCAGGCCTACAGGTTGACAGTCATCTTCTCCAGCAGGCCTACAGGTTGACAGTCATCTCCTCCAGCAGGCCTATAGGTTGATAGTCATCTTCCTCCAGCAGGCCTACAGGTTGACAGTCATCTCCTCCAGCAGGCCTATAGGTTGACAGTCATCTTCCTCCAGCAGGCCCATAGGTTGACAGTCATCTTCTCCAGCAGGCCTACAGGTTGATAGTCATCTCCTCCAGCAGGCCATAGGTTGATAGTCATCTTCCTCCAGCAGGCCCACAGGTTGATAGTCATCTCCTCCAGCAGGCCACAGGTTGACAGTCATCTTCCTCCAGCAGGCCTACAGGTTGATAGTCATCTCCTCCAGCAGGCCCACAGGTTGATAGTCATCTCCTCCAGCAGGCCCACAGGTTGATAGTCATCTCCTCCAGTAGGCCACAGGTTGATAGTCATCTCCTCCAGCAGGCCTATAGGTTGATAGTCATCTCCTCCAGCAGGCCCACAGGTTGACAGTCATCTTCCTCCAGCAGGCCAACAGGTTGACAGTCATCTCCTCCAGCAGGCCCACAGGTTGACAGTCATCTCCTCCAGCAAGGCCCACAGGTTGACAGTCATCTCCTCCAGCAGGCCATAGGTTGATAGTCATCTCCTCCAGCAGGCCCATAGGTTGATAGTCATCTCCTCCAGTAGGCCAACAGGTTGATAGTCATCTCCTCCAGCAGGCCTATAGGTTGATAGTCATCTCCTCCAGCAGGCCACAGGTTGACAGTCATCTCCTCCAGCAGGCCACAGGTTGACAGTCATCTTCCTCCAGCAGGCCACGGGTTGACAGTCATCTCCTCCAGCAGGCCCACAGGTTGACAGTCATCTCCTCCAGCAGGCCACAGGTTGACAGTCATCTTCCTCCAGCAGGCCACAGGTTGACAGTCATCTCCTCCAGCAGGCCTCAGGTTGACAGTCATCTTCCTCCAGCAGGCCACAGGTTGATAGTCATCTCCTCCAGCAGGCCACAGGTTGACAGTCATCTCCTCCAGCAGGCCACAGGTTGATAGTCATCTCCTCCAGCAGGCCTATAGGTTGATAGTCATCTCTCCAGCAGGCCCACAGGTTGACAGTCATCTCCTCCAGTAGGCCTATAGGTTGACAGTCATCTCCTCCAGCAGGCCTACAGGTTGACAGTCATCTTCCTCCAGCAGGCCCACAGGTTGACAGTCATCTCCTCCAGCAGGCCTATAGGTTGATAGTCATCTCCTCCAGCAGGCCCAAGGTTGACAGTCATCTCCTCCAGCAGGCCTACAGGTTGACAGTCATCTTCCTCCAGCAGGCCTATAGGTTGACAGTCATCTTCCTCCAGCAGGCCTACAGGTTGACAGTCATCTCCTCCAGCAGGCCTACAGGTTGATAGTCATCTCCTCCAGCAGGCCCATAGGTTGACAGTCATCTCCTCCAGCAGGCCTATAGGTTGATAGTCATCTCCTCCAGCAGGCCTACAGGTTGACAGTCATCTCCTCCAGCAGGCCCACAGGTTGACAGTCATCTCCTCCAGCAGGCCTACAGGTTGACAGTCATCTCCTCCAGTAGGCCACAGGTTGATAGTCATCTCCTCCAGCAGGCCTACAGGTTGATAGTCATCTCCTCCAGCAGGCCTACAGGTTGACAGTCATCTCCTCCAGCAGGCCTACAGGTTGACAGTCATCTCCTCCAGCAGGCCTATAGGTTGACAGTCATCTCCTCCAGCAGGCCTACAGGTTGACAGTCATCTCCTCCAGCAGGCCCATAGGTTGATAGTCATCTCCTCCAGCAGGCCTCAGGTTGACAGTCATCTCCTCCAGCAGGCCCACAGGTTGATAGTCATCTCCTCCAGCAGGCCCACAGGTTGACAGTCATCTCCTCCAGTAGGCCACAGGTTGATAGTCATCTTCCTCCAGTAGGCCT
>NW_025547678.1:0-13179 GCF_905237065.1 Salmo salar
GTAATATTCCCATCCAACCTGACACACATACAGTACATATTCCCATCCAACTCTGACACACATAAGTACATATTCCCCATCCAACCTGACACACATACAGTACATATTGCCCATCCAACCTGACACACATACAGTACATATTCCATCCAACCTGGGACACATAAGGTATATACTCCTCATCCAACCCACACACATACAGTACATATTCCTATCCAACCTGGACACACATACAGTACATATTTCCCATCCAACCTGACACACATACAGTACATATTCCCTATCCAACAAGACACACATACAGTACAGGTTTTCAACCCGGGACACACATACTGTACATATTTCTCAACCAACCTGACACACATACAGTATATATTCCCATCCAACCTGAGAGGTACATACAGTACATATTCCCCATCCAAATCCTGACATACATACAGTACATATTACTATCCAACCTTACACACATACAGCAAATAAGGCCTCATTCAACCTGACACACTCCTCTACAGTACATAAGGCCTCATCCAACCTGAAACATACAGTACATATGGTTTGCATCCAACCTTCCAACAGACATATACCCATCCAACCTGGACACATACAGTACATGTTCTCTATCCAACCCAAGGTTGTACATATTCCTCATCCAACCTGACACACACAAAGAATGGCTTCCTATCTGACCCTGCAATATATTTATTAACTTGACATACATACAGTACATATTTCATCTAACGGACACATAGCATATATTTCCTATCTAAATTGACACACATACAGTACATAGTTTCTCTATCCATCCTGACACATATAGTACATATTCTATCCATTCAACCTTACAAACATAATATTATATCAACCTGAACATACAGTAATATTCCATCCAACCTGAATACATACAGTATATCCATCCAACCTGACACACATACAGTACATATACATATCCAACCTGACACACATACAGTTATATATTCCATGCAACCTGACCTACATACAGTAATATTGCCCATCCAACATACATACAGTACATATTCCCATCCAACCTGGACACACATACAGTAATATTCTCATCAAACCTGAAACATACAGTACATATTCCATCCAACCTAAACACATACAGTACATGTTCCCCTATCCAACCTGAAAACATACAGTACATATTCCATCAACCTGACACACATAACAGTACATATTCCTCATCCAACCTGGACACATAAACAGCAAGGTAAATTTCTAATCATCCAACCTTACACACACATACAGTACATATTCACATCCAACCTGGACACACATACAGTAATATTCATCCAACCTGACACACATACAGTACATATTCTCATCCAACCTGGTATATCATCCAAACCTTACACACATACAGTACATATTCCCATCCAACCCTGACACAATATACAGTACATATACCCCATCCAACCTGACACACATACATAATATTCCATGCAATCGGGACCCACAACAGACATATTCCATCCAAACCTTACACACATACAGTAATATTACATCAAATCTGGACACACATACAGCACATATTCTCATCCAACCTGACACACATACATGTATTCCATCCAACTCGAAACATACAGTAATATTTTATCCAACCTGAAACATACAGTACATATTATCATCCAAACTGACACACACATACAGTAAAAATCAACCTGACACACACAATATAATTTCATCCAACCTGGACACACATACAGTAATATATTCATCCAACTCCGACACACATACAGTACATATTCCCATCAACCGACACAATATACAACACATATCCCATCCAACTCCGACAACACATACAGCAATAAATATTCCCTATCCAAATTGACACACACAAGTAATGTTCCCATCCAACCTGGACACACATACAGCACATATTCCATCCAACCTGACACACATACAGTACATATTCTCATCCAACTATGACACACATACAGTAATGTTGCCCATCCAATCCAACACACATACAGTACATATTTCCCATCCAACCTGACACACACATACATAAGCATATTATCATCCAACCTGAAACATACAGTACATACTCCCCATCCAACTCTGGGAACATACAGCAAGATATATTCTCTATCCAACCTGACACATACAGGACATACTTCCCCATCCAATCGGACACACATACAGCATGTTCCCCATCCAACCTGGGACACATACAGCAAGGCACATATTCCCCATCCAACCTGACACACATACAGTACATATTCCCTATCCATTCCTGACACACATACAGTACATGATCCCTATCCATCCTTGGTTACACACATACAGTACATATATTCATCAACCTGACACACAACAAGGACATATTCCCATCCAACCCGACACAAACAGTACATATTTCATCCAACCTGGACACACATACAGTACATATTACTATCCAACCTGGACACACATACAGTACATATTCCTCATCCAACCTGTCACACATACAGTACATAGTTTCTCATTCAACCTGACACACATACTGTACATATTCCCTTATCCAACCTGACATAACACCACTACAGTACATAAACCATCCAAACTTGACACACATACAGTACATATACCTTCTATCCAATCTTGGGACACACATACAGTAATATTCCTATCCAACCTGACACACATACTGTACATATTCTCATCCAACCTAAAATAAATATTCCATCCAACCCGACAACATACAGTAATATTACCATCCAATCTTGACACAATAATTGTAATATCCCATCTAACCTGAACATACAGTAATATTCCCCATCCAACCTGACAAACATACAAGTAAACCGTCCAACCTATACATATAAAGAACAGTAATGTCCATCCAACCTGAGACACATACAGTACATATTTCCATCCAACCTGAAATATACGTACATGTTCCTTATCCAACGGACACACATACAGTACATATTCCCCATCAACCTGGACACACATAAGTAATATTTCATCCAACCTGACACACATACAGAAATAATATTCGATCCAACGAAAATAAAATAAGTAATATTCTATTCAACCTGACACACACATACAGTACATATTACTACATATGTCCATCCAACCTGACACACATACAGTAATATTATCCAACCTGGACACACATACAGTAATATTCCATCCAACCTGACACACATATGTACATATTCCCATCAAATTGAACACACATACAGTACATAGCCCATCCAACCTGTAACAAATACAGTAATATATCAACCTAAAATAAGTAATATACCATCAACCAAAATGGTAATGGTTACATCAACCTGGACACAATATACAGTACATATACCCCATCCAACCTGACACACATACAGTACTTATTCCCTATGCTACCGAACAATACTATATTCCATCCAATTCTACACAAAAAAATTCCATAACCTGGACACACATACAGAAAATCCAACCTGGACACACATACAGTAAGATATTCCCATCCAACCTGATAACATACAGTACATATTCATCCAACCTGACACACATACAGTACATGTTCTCATCAACCTAACACATAAAGTACTATATTCCTATTAAATTCTGACACACATACAGTAGACCATTAACCGAAAACAAAATTCATAAGAACACATATTAAATTATAACTGAACACATACTTGTAGTAAAATCAACTGGACACACAAATATTATCAACCGTGGACACACATACGTAAATACATTAACCTGATACACATACAGAATAAAAAATAAAATCAACCTGACACACATAAAAATAAGAATAATAGCATATTTCATCAAAAAATACAAATACATTCAACTGACACATATAAGAAATAGGAAAAAATATAACCTGAAAATAATAATATTATCAATTGAGAACATACAGTAGCATATTCCCATCAACCTGGACACAATTACAGTACATATTCCATCCAACTTGACACACATACAGTAGTTATACCCATCCAACCCTGGACACACATACAGTGCATAATCCCCATCCAACCTGGGACATAGCATACAAGTACATATTCCCCATCCAACCTGGACACACATACAGTACATATTCCCCATCCAACCTGAGACACATACAGTACATATCCCCATCCAACCTTAAAGTAAACATCCAACTGACACACAAAGTACAAAATTCATCAACCTAGACACATACAACATAATTCATAACCTGGACACACATATACAGAACAATTCTAATTCAATTGAAAATAAATAACGGACAACAAATAATGTATATCAACAAAAAAAACATAAATTAACATAACAGTAAATCCATCCAACCTGACATAGTTGGGTAGTGCATATTCCTCATCCAACCTGGACACAGAGTACAGTATATATACCCCATCCAACCTGGACACACATACAGTACATATTCCTCATCCAACCTTTACACAATACAGTACATTTTCCCATCCAACCTGACACACATATGCAAGATATTCCCTATCAAGAAAAATATGGAATATATTCATAAACCTGTAAACACATACAGAATATTACCATCAACCTGACACACAACATATATATTCATCCAATGAACACACAAAACAATCATCAAGAACAAAAGTAATATATATCAACCTGAAAAAAATTTATCCAACCCATGACACACATACAGTACATATTATCCAACCTGACACAACATAAGTACATATTTATCAACCTAAAAAAGTAATATTATCAACCTGAACACATACAGTACAATCCCCATCAACGGAACACATACAGTAATAGTCATCCAAACTGAGACACATACAGTACATATTCCTCATCCAACCTGGACACACATACAGTACTATATTCTCATTATCCAACCTGAAGACACATATAGTACATATTTCATCCAACCTGGACACACGGGATAAAGTAATACCCATCCAACCTGACACACACATACAGTAATATTCCTATCCAACCTAAAAATCAGTACATATTCCATCCAACCTACACATATACAGTAATATTCCCATCCAACCTGACACACATGTACAGTACAACCCATCCAACCTGGACACACACAACATAATATAACCCATCCAACCTGACACACATACAGTATATATTCCCATGCAACCTGAGAAATATAATGTTATTATTCCCCATCAAACTGAAACATACAGTGACATATTCCTCATCCAACTCATGAAAATAAGTAAACTATAACCTGACACACATACAAAATATAACCTGACACACATACAGTACATATCATAAAAGAACAAAAAAAATCAACTAATAATTATTCATCCAACTCGCTGGACACACATACAGACATACCCCATCCAACCTTAGAGGTAAATATACAGTACATATTCCCATCCAACCTGGACAATCACATACAGACATATACGCAATTTATCCAACCTGGACACACATACAAACCATCAACCTGGAAACAACAAAGATACATCCAACAATACACAACAGAATATCTCATCCAACCTGACACACCTACAGTACATTTTCCCCATCCAACCTGGACAAAAACAGTACATGGATTAACATCCAACCTGACACACAAATAATGATCAACCTGGACATACATACAGTACATATTCTATCAATCCTAACACATACGTACATATTTCATCCAACCCTGACACACACCTACAGTAATATACCCCATCGAACCTGACACACATACAAAGAAAATAACTTACATGTAATGTATTATTTTTGATCAACATGACGACACACATACAGAAAATAAAAATAAACATATCCCCATCCATCCAACCTTGATACACTATACAGTACATATTCCTGCATCCAACTCTGGACACACATACAGTAATATTTTCATCTAACCTGGACACACATACAGTACATATTATAACCTTAACAGAACCATCAAACTAAAAAATAATATTCCCTATCCAACCTTGGACACACACATACAGTACATATATATCCAACCTGACACACATACAGTAATATTCAATACAACCTGAACACATACAGTAATATTTCATAACCTAACACATACAGTAATATTATAACCAAAAAAAACCATCAACCTAAACATTTAGAAACCCCATCCAATCCTGGACACACATACAGTACATATACTATCCAACCTGACAGACACATACATCATACTCAACTCCAACCGAAATAAATACAGTAATATTCATCAACCTACACACATTACAGAAACCATCCATCCAACCTTGACACACAATATATGACAGCACATATTACATCCAACCACACACATAATGTGACATGTTCCCATCCAACCTGACACACATACAGTAATATTACTCATCAACCTGAAAGTAATATATCAACCTGACAATCATATACAGTACATATTCCCCCATCTATCCAATCTGGACACATATACAGTACATATTACATTCAATTCTGACACACATAAGTGACAACAAAGGAACACAAATAATATTCCTCATTCAACCTTACACACATAACATATTTCCCATTCAACCTAAACATACAGTAATATTCCATCCAACCTGACACAAAAGTAATATTCATTCAATTCCTGACACACATACAGTAACATATTCTATGCCAACCTGAACACATACAGTAATATTCCTAAATAACCAAAAAAAAATAACCGACACACAAAGTAATATTATCAACCTGAACACAAAATAATATTCTATCCAACCTGACACACATACAAATAACCTGACACACAAATACATATTCCCATCAAACTGACACACATACAGTAACTACATCAACCGACACATATACAGTAATATTCCTCATCAACCTGACACACATAAGTAATATTCCCATCCAACCTGGACACACATAAAAGTACATGTTCCCCATCAACTGACACACATACAGTACAATCCATCCAACCTTTGACACACATAGTACATACATCCAACCGGACACACATACAGTACATGTTCTCTCATCAACCTGACACACATACAGCACATATTCCCATCCAACCTGGAACATAAAATATATCAACCTGACACACATAAAGAAGTTCATCAACTCGAACACATACAGTAATATTCATCAACCTGACACACATACAGTACATATTCCCCATCCAACCTGACACACATAAAATGATCCCATCCAACAAACAAAATGTTATTCAACCTGACACAATAAAATATTTCATAACTGACACACATAAACATATTCATTCAACCTGAAAATACAGAATAACCAAAAAATAATATTCATCAACCTGTCACACATACAGTAATATTATCAACCTGACACACATACAGAAAATATTTCATCCAACCCGACACACATACAGTATATAATCCCCATCCAACCCGACACATGGTTGTTAAAAATGAACCTGAGAAATTAGTACATATCATCAACCGGGACACATAGTAATAATAATAAAAAAAGAAATCATCAACTGACCAAAATACAGAGATATTAAAAACAATAAAATATATCAACCAACACATACAGTAATATCAATATACAGAAACATCAACCTGATACACATACAGAATACATAACTTGAACATAACTAAAATAATAATATTCAATAACTGAGACACATAAGAAATTCACATAAGGACACATACAGTAAACATCAAGTACAGAATAAATACCATCAATAACACATACAGTAATATCTATTCAACTGAATCATAAGTAAACATAATACATAATATTACATCAACCTGACAAATACAGTAAACCATCAACCTGCACACACATACAGTAATATTCTCATCCAACCTGATACACAGAATCAACGACACACATACATAATATTCCACAACCAAATATTCCCCATCAACCTTACAACATATTCATAACTACACACATACAAATAATAACCGACAAATACAGAAAACATAACCTAAAAAATATCCACATTGCTTTACATCTGACACATACAGTAATATTATCAACTAAACATAAATAACTGAACAATACAGTAAATCATAACCTGACAACATACATACAATCCATCCAACCTGACAGCACATACAAGTAAATTCCCTATCAACTGAAAATAAAAATAACATCAACCTGACACACATACAGTACATATCCATCCAACCTAACAAAGAATATTTCCCATCAACTGGAAAATTAAAAGGGAAGTAATATTCCCATCCAACCTGAACAAATTAAAATAAAAAAAAACCATCAAGAAAATACACACATATTCCCCCATCCAAATCTCCGACACAACAGTAAATATTAATCAACGAACAAAAAGTAATATTCCCCATCCAACTGACACAAAGTAATATTTCCCATCCAACCTGACAACATACAGAAGAACAATTCCCCATCCAACCTGACACACATACAGTAATATTCCCATCAACTGACACACATACAGTACAATTCCCCATCAACCTGGACACACATAAGGTAGCATATTATCCAACTCTGACACACAATAATATTATCCAACCTGACACAATATACAGTACATAATCCCATCCAACCCGACAAAACAAATATTCCCATCCAACCTGACACACATACAGTAATATTAATTATCCAACGACACATAAACATATTCCCCATCCAACCTGCACACACATACAGTAAATTACCTATCCAACCTGACACATATGAGTAATATTCATCAACCTGACACATACAGTAATATTTCCATCAACCGACAACATACATAACAACATCAACGAACACATAGATAATAACCGAAACATATGTATATATATCCATAAAACACATACAGTAAAACATAATGAACATAAAATGCATAACGAACAAATAATAAATATAACTAAAATATATACCCATCAAGAAACATACAGTACATAACTTGATCAACCTGAAACAAAAAATTATCAACCTGACACACATACAAATATTATAACTGACAAAATAAAATATATAACAGTTATAAAAACACAAATAAAACACATACAAAATATAACGACAACACATACAGTAATATCCTATCCAACCGGACACACATACAGTAATATTCATCAACCTGGACACACATATAGTAAACATAACAAACATACAGTTATGTAACCCATCCAACCTGAAAAAAACATCAACGACACACAATAATATCATTAACGAAAAAATACAAAACATAACTAAAATACACACAATACCATTCAACTAACAAAAAGTAATAACCTGGACACACATACATAATACTCAACTACAACATACAGAAATATTCATCAACTGACATACATAAGTAATATAATCCAACGAAAATACAGTAAATAACAACAAAAAAGAATAAATACCATCAACTTAAATGAAAAAAGTACAATCAACCGGACACACAAAGTACATATCCATAAATAATAACGAACACATACAGTAAATATAAGACACACATACAGTACAATTCAACCGACACACATACAGTACATATCCCCATAACCTGACACAAAAATATAATAACACAAAAATAACCTGAACAATACAAAATTCATCCAACCTGACACAAATAAAACTCATCAACCTGAAAATATTATAATGACACACATACAGTAATATTCATAACGAGACACAAAAATATACCCATAAGAACACATACAGTAATATCATCAACCTGAAAAAAGACATATTCCCATCCAACCTACATCACATAAAGTACATATTCCCCGTATCCAACCCGACACACATACAGTACATATTTCTCATCCAACCAGAGACACATACAGTACATATTCCTCTATCCAACCTGACACACATAAGAATATTCCATCAACTGAACACATACAGAAATATAACCTGAACACATACAGTAATATTCCCATCCAACGAAAACAGATATCCCATAACTGAAAAACATAAATATATTAATAACTGACAACATTACTGTATAATTTATAAAATTAAGTATATAGAATTCCATCTAAACGAATTTACAGTATATATTTCCCATCTAATCCGACACAACAGATATTCACAACCTTAAATACATATAGGAATATTCATCAAGACAAATAAGTAATGTTTATCAACTGAAATATACAGTAATATACAAAATTATACAGACAATAATAAATAATATATATAATAACGACACATATATAAAAATTTTATAAATGAAACATAATAAATTATAAATGGAAAAAAAAAATATAAAGAAAACATAAAAAATATTCATATCCAACCTGACACACACATAAGGAAGATATTCTCCCCATCCAACCTGGACACACATATACAGTACATATTTCCCATCCAACCTAAAAAAGACCCATGCAACTACACATACAGTAATATTCATCAACCTACACACAGTGGTTAAAAAGGTAATATCATAACAAATTACCAAATGACAATAATAATATATTCCTATCCAACCTTACACACATACAGTAATGATTCCCTATCCAACCTGACATACATACAGTACATATTTTTATAAACCTGAAAAAAAATATATAACCTTCGGTACACATACAGAAATCATCCAACCGTACACACATACAGTACATATTAATAACCTGAACACATACAGTAAATTCTCATCCAACCTGACACACATACGCACATATTCTCATCCAACTCCGAATCAACCTACACAACAAATATTCATCCAACCTGACACACATACAGTAATATACTCAACCAACCTAAAATAAACCCAATCGCCACAGTAATATTCCCATCCAACCTGAAACAAGTAAAAATAACAAAAATATGCAACCTAACACACAGTAATATTCATCCAACCTGACAACAACAGTAATATTCATCAACCTGAATAACATACAGTACAGATTCCCATGCAACCTTGAACACATACAGTAATATCTATCCAACCTGGGACACACATACAGAATCATCAACCCACAATAATAATATTTGACCACCTGACACATACAGTACATATCCCCCATCCAACCTGACACACATACAGTACATGTTCCCATCCAAATCTGACACACATACAGTACATATTCTCATCCAAACTAAAAAAAAATAACCGAAATACAGTAATATATCCAACCTGGAACACATACAGTAGAATCCCTATTCAACCTGACACACATACAGACCATCCAACCTGAACACAAATAATATTCCCATCCAACCTACACACATACAGTACATATTCCCCATCAACTGACACACAAGTTTATAACCTGGACACATATACAGAAAATCAACTGACACACAAAGACTATATAATCAACCTGGAAACATAAAAATGCCATCCGAACCTGGACAACACATACAGCAATAAACCCATCAACCTGAACACATACAGAGAATTCCATCCAACCTGATACACATACAGTACATGTTCCCATCCAACCTGAGACACAGTAAGAAATCCATCCAACCTGAACACATACAGTAATACTATCCAACCGAACACATACAGTACATGATTCCCATCCAACCTGATACACAACAGTAATATTCCCATCCAACCTGACACACACATACAGTAGATATATTTCATCAAACCTACAATACAGTACATATTTCATCAACTACACACATATTAGTACATATTCCCATCCAACCTGTCACACATACAGCGTTGCAAATCAACGAACACATACGTAAATTCCCATCAACTTCTGATACAGTAAAAGGAATAAGTAATATTCATCAACCTGAACACATACAGAATGTTCATAACCTGTCACAGTATACAGTACATATACCACAAATTATCAAGGAACATACAGTAATATTACCCATCCAACTGACATGATATAGTAATATTCCCCATCCAACCTGACAAATAAGTAATACCCATAACTAAAAACAAAGTAACAAATCAACACATAAGTAATATTCCATCCAACGACACACATACTGTACATGTTACCCATCCAACCTGACACATATAAGTACATATTCCCATCCAATCCCGACACACATACAGAATGTTATAAAAACATCAACCTAAAAAAAATAACGAACAAAAATCATCCAACCTACACACATACATGTTTCATCCAACCTGAACACATACAGTACAGATCCATCAACCTGGTACACATACAGTAAACATCCAACCTGACACACATACAGTAATATTCCCCATCCAACCTGACACTCATACAAAGAATCCATTCAACCTAAATTAAGCTTAAAAATAACTAAAACACATACAGTAATATACATCAACTGACACACATAAAAATATCCCATGCTACCTGGAACAAAAATATTCCATAACAACACATACAGTAATATTCCATCCAACCTGACACTTATACAGTAATATTCCCCATCCAACCTGACATACAGACATATTCCCATCCAACCTTACACACATACAGTACATATTCCCCATCCAACCTGGACAATCATACACAGTAAAAACCATCAACCTGACACAAAAGTAAATTCCCATGCAACCTGGACCACACATAAAAAGTACATATATTCCATCCAACCTTAAACATAAGTACATATTCATCCAACCTGAACATACAGTAAACCATCAACCTGAACACATACGTAAAATAAGAAAAAAAAACCATCCAACCTGGAACAAACAGTAAACAAAAAAACAAAATATCATAACCTGAACACAATTCCCATCCAACCTGACACATATATGTAATAGTTCCATCCAACCTGACACACATACAGTACATAGTCTCCCCATCCAACCTGACACACATAAGGTATTATACCCCCAACCAACCTGATACTACATATGCATATATCTATCCAACCTGGATACATACAGTAATATTCCATCCAACCTGGGGACATACACATATTTAAAACCATCCAAGAACACATACATACATATTCCCCATCCAACTGACACACATACTCGTACATATTCCCCATCCAACCTGACACACATACAGCACATATACACATCCAACCTGAGATATATAATACATATTCCCATCAAGGAAATAATATCCAACCTGGAACAATAAGTAAATATAACGGAAAATAAAATAAAAAAAAGTCCTGTCAACCTGAAAAAAAATGTCCCCATCCAACCTGGACACACATACAGTAATATTCCCATCCAACTTGGACACAAATACTGTAAATTATCAACTCAGTAATATTCATCCAACCTGGGACACATATACAGTACATATTGCCCATCCAACCTGACACACATACAGTACATATTCCCCATCCAACCTGACACACATACAGTACATATACCCATCCAACCTTACACACACAGTTCATTTACTCCATCAATCGAACACAAACAGTACATATTGCCCATCCAACCTGACACACATACAGCACATA
>NW_025547679.1:0-23293 GCF_905237065.1 Salmo salar
ACACCCACACACACACAAGACAAACACACACAGGGGGGCACACACACACACTCTGCCTCTACTCAACCTGAATACTTTTCTGAGATGCTGTGTGGAGATGAAACTATGGGCAAACGTGAATCGTCAAACAGTGTGAATAATGTGAACAGTAACGAGATAATGTGAACAATGTGAATAATAGTTAATGTAGACAGTGTGGATAATACAGACAGTGTTAATTCAATGAGCAGATAATGTGGACCGGTGTGGACAGTATGGATAATGTGAACAGTGTTGAGCGGTGTGGACAGTGTCGGATAATAGTGGACAGTGTGGATAATGTAGATAATGTGGACCAGTGTGGATAATATGGACGGTGTGGACGGTTTCGTGGACAGATGTGAATAATGTGAATAATGTGAGACGGTGTGGATGGTGTGGACAGTGTGGACGGTGTGGATAATGTGGGTAATGTGGACGGCGGTGTGGGCACGGTGTGGACAGTGTGGATAATGCTTGGCTAATGCGGACCAGTGTGTATAATGTGGATCAGTGTGGATAATGTAGAAATGTGGACGATGTGGGCGGTGATTGGATAATGTGGACAGTGTGAATAATGTGGATAATATGTGGATGATGTAGACTAGTGTAAATAATGTGGACAGTGTGGATAATGTGTTGACAGTGTGGATAATGTGGACAGTGTGGATAATGTGTGGGCTGGATTCGTAGACGAGTGTGGATAATGTGAAACAGTGTGGATATTGTGGTCAGTGTGATAATGTGGACAGTGTGGATAATGTGGGCCCGGTGTGGACGGTGTGGGCAGTGTGGACAGTGTGGATAATGTGGATAATGTAACGCGGTGTGGGCGGGTGTGGATAATGTAGATAATGTGGGCGGTGTGGACGGTGTGGACAGTGTGGATAATGTGGACCAGCGTGGATAATGTGGAAATGTGGACAGTGTGGATAATGTGGACAGTGTGGATAATGTGGACAGTGTGGGGCGGAGTGCACAGTGTGGGTGCGGTGTGGATAATGTGGACCCAGTGTGGAATAATGTGGACAGTGTGGATAATGTAAATAATGTGGACCAGTGTGGATAATGTAGGACAGTGTGGGCGGTGTGTACAGGATGGACAGTGTGGATAATGTGGACAGTGTGGGCCGGTGTGGACAGTATGGATAATGTGGGCGGTGTAGATAATGTGGATAATATGGACAGTGTGGATAATGTGGATAATGTAGGCGATGTGGGCGGTGTAGATAATGTGAACCAGTTTGTAGATAATGTGAACAGATGTGGACAGTGTGGACAGATGTGGGCGGTGTAGATAATGTAGGTGGTGTAGATAATGTAGATAATGTGAATTATGTGGACCTACGTGTAGACATGTGGACAGTGTGGACGGTGTGGATAATGTGGCTAGTGTGGACCAGTTTGGATAATGTGGATAATGTGTGGGGCGATTGTGGATAATGTGGGTAAATGTGGCGGGTGTGGATTATTTTGTCTGGTCTTGTGGAATGATATGGTTAATTTATTACAACATGTTACAATGTGCCTTAATGAATTATTTATGTTCTGCTAAAGCTTTGGTTAAATAGTGTTTCCCTCTCCTATGTGTTGGAGTAGGAGAACATCATTAACATGATTAAAAAGGGGTGGAATAAGAGGAAGAGCAGCACCGTGGGCACATTGCCCGCACAGCAGATCACGCCCGCTGGTCACGCCCAGCTTGGTCACGCCCGGCGGGTCACGCCCACAGGTCGCGCCCCAGCAGGTCAGTTTAACAGGTCACGCCCCAGCAGGTCACGCCCAGCAGACGTGTGTGGATAATGTGGACGGTGTGGGGCCCGGGCGTGGACAAGTATGGATAATGTGGGCGGATTGTGGATAGTGTGGACAGTGGATGGATAATGTGGATATTGGTGTGGATAATGTGAATCAGTGTGTAGATAATGTGGGCTGTGTGGGTGGTGTAGATAATATGAATAATGTGGACTGTGTGGATATTATGGATGGTGTGGGCCAGTGTAGATAATAGTGGACTGCTGTGGGGCAGTGTCAGATAATGTGTGGTAGGAGTGGACTGTGTGAATAGTACGGCCAGTGTGTATAATGTGGAAAATGTGTGTATAATGTGGACTGTGTGGACTGTGTGGACAAGTTGTGGACAGTGTGGACCAATATAGATAAGTGGACTGTGTGGATAATGTAGGACTGTGTACCAGATAATGTGGTCTGTTGTGGATATTGTGGGCCAGTGTGGATAATGTGGATGGTAGTAGACTGTGTATAGATAATAGCAATGGTGTGTATAATGCGGAAGATTTGTGAGACGGTGTGGACCCAGTATGGACAATGTAGATAATATGAATAATAGTAGATAATGTGGGGCGTGTGGGCAGTGTATGATAATGTAGGCGATATGGGCGGTGTGGATAGTGTGGATAATGTAGAATAATGTAGATAATGTGAGACGTGTGGGCGGTGTGGATAATGTAGGCAATGTGGGCGGTGAGAGATAATATAGATAATTAACAGTGGGCGGTGTGGATATATGTGAATAATGTGGGCGGGGTGGGCGGTGTAGATAATATGGATAATATGGTAATGTGGACCAGTGTGGATAATGTATGGATGATGTGGACTGTGTGGATAATGTGGATAATGTGGCGGTGTGGATAATGTGATAATGTGGCCGGTGTGGATAATGTTCGGATAATGTGGGCCAAATTGTGGATAATGTGTGATAATGTGGCCCGGTGTGGATTATATTTGTCTGGTCTTGTGGAATGATATGGGTAATTTATTACAACTATGTTACAATGTGCCCAATGATTATTTTATGTTCTGCTAAAGCTTGTGGTTTAAAATAGTGTTTCCTCTCCTAGTGTTAGAGTAGGAGAACATCATTAAAGAATGATTAAAAGGGGGTGGAATAGGGAGGGAGGAGAGCACCGTGGGCACATTGCACACACAGCAGAGTCACGCGCAGCAGGTCCACAGCCCAGCAGGTCACACACAGCAGGTCACGCCCAGCAGGTCACACACAGCAGGTCCACGCCCGCTGAGGTCCGCCCAGCGGGTCTCACAAGCGGGTCACACACAGCAGGTCACAGCAGGAGTCCCGCGCCCAGCAGGTCACGCCCAGCAGGTCACGCCCGGCAGGTCACAGCAGGTCACGCCCAACAGGTTGCTTATCAGCTCCATCTTTCTACAGTAAAAATATTTTAGATTCAAATCAAATCAAAGTTATTTACCACTAGCCCTTCTTACATCGGCTGATTTCTTAAAGTGCTGTGTACAGAAACCCAGCCTAAAACCCCAAACAGCAAACAATGCAGGTGTAGAAAGCACGGTGGCTAGGAAAAACTCCCCTAGGAAAAACTCCCTAGAAAGGCCAAAACCCCTGGAAGAAACCTAGAGAGGAACCGGGCTCTGAAGGGTGGCCAGTCCTCTTCCGGCTGTGCCGGGTGGAATTATAACAGCACATAGCCTAGATGTTTCCAAATATTCATAAACCAGCGGGGTCAAATAATAATAATCGTAGTAGTTGTCGGGGTGCAACATTAACGCCCAACTCAAGAGTAAGTGTCAGTTGGCTTTTTCATTAGCGATCGTTGAGATATCTCTACTACGCTCCTGCTTTGTCTCTAGAGAGTTGAAAACAGCAGGTTGAAAGCAGCAGGTGATTCAGTAGGTCATTTTAGCTTGGGCTTCTTCCCTGCTGTTACTATACTACAGTAAGTCCCATTTTAGCTTGGGCTTCTTCCCCTGCTGTTATATATACAGGAAGTCTCATTTGCCTGGGCTTCTTCCTGCTGTTATAATATACAGTGCGTCATTTAGCTTGGGCTTCTTCCCTGCTGTTATATTATACAGTAAGTCATTTAGCTCGGGGCTTCTTCCCTGCTGTTATAATATACAGTAAGTCATTTAGCTTGGCCGCTTCCCTGCTGTTATAATATACAGTAAGTCATTTAGCTTGGGCTTCTTCCTCGCTGTTATAATATACAGTAAGTCATTTTTAGCTTGGGCTTCTTCCCTGCTGTTATAATATACAGTAAGTCATTTAGGCTTCTTCCCTGCTGTTATAATATACAGTAAGTCCATTTTAGCTTGGGCTTCTTCCCTGCTGTTATAATATACAGTAAGTCATTTAGCTTGGGCTTCTTCCCTGCTGTTATAATATACAGTAAGTCTCCATTTAGCTTGGGCTTCTTCCCTGCTATTATATTATACAGTAAGTCGTTTAGCTTAGGGCTTCTTCCCTGCTGTTATAATATACAGTATGGGGCTTAGACTTTTGTAACAACAATTAGCGTAAATTTAATTTGTTGCTGTATCTGAAATCCTGGATCACAATAAAGGTGCATATCAGTAGTCTTGGAATAATTTGGCTGTTTTGATATTTGTGTTATTATTTTTTTTTTTACAGATGGTCTTATCCAGAAGCGATTTGCTGCTGTGGTGAGTGCCATACATCTGACAGACAGCGATCTGTGGATGGAAATTCCTCAGCTAAATGTTCGGTATGGTTTGGAGTTCCTCATGGGTCCGTTTTATTAAAGACCACTATTGTTGTGTTTTATATCTACTCTATACTCAATCTACCTCTGTATTCCAATGTTATTCGTTAACACCAGTGTCCATTTTCACTGTTAAGCCATCACTTGTGATCAACAGCTTTCTTGTGCCAAAGCGCCCATGCAGACTTTATCTCTCTCTCGGTAACAATGCCAGGCCAGACAATGCCTTGTTTTCCCCTGACTCCCCTCTCCCGTTTCTCCCCCCTCTCCCCTGCTTTCCCATCTCCCCCTGCCTCCCCTCTCCCCTGGCTCCCCCTCTCTCCCCTCTTCCCCCTCTCCCCCTGGCCTTCCCCTTCTTCTGCTTCCCATCTCCCCTGCTCCCCCTCTCCCCTGCCTCCCCTCTCCCTGGCTCCCCCCTCCCCCTCTTCCCCTCTTCTTCCCCTTCTTCTGCTTTCTTCCCATCTCCCTGCTTCCCCTCTCTCCCCTGCCTCCCCCTCTCCACGGCCCCCCCTCCCCTGGCTTCCCCCTCTCCCCTGCCTCCACCTCTTTCCCTCCCCCCTCTCCCTGACTCCCCCTCTCCCCCTGACTCCCCCTCTCCCTGGCGCCCTCTCCCCTGCTTCCCCTTCTTCTGCTTCCCCCTCTCCCCTGCCTCCACCTCTTTCCCTCTCCCCCTCTCCCCTGCTCCCCTCTCCCCTACCTCCACCTCTTTCCCTGCTTCCCCCTCTCCCTAACAATCCCCTCTCCCCTGACTCCCCCTCTCTCCCCTGACTCCCCCTCTCCCTCTGCACCCCTCTCCTGACTGGCCCCTCTCCCCTGCTTCCCCTTCTCTTCTGCTTCCCCCTCTCCCCTGCTTCCCCCTCTCCCCCACTTCCCCATCTCCCCTGCTTCCCCCCTCCCTCCTGCTTCCCCCTCTCCCTGCCGCCCCCTCTCCCCTGCTAGCCCCTCTCTCCTGACTACCCCTCTCCCCCTGCTTCCCCTTCTTCTGCCTTTCCCATCTCTCCTGCCGCCCCTCTCCCCCTTCCTTCCCTGCGCTTTAGCAGCAGTGGTTGCCGTGGTGATGAAGTGATGATTTCCTACAGTGGTTGGAGTAAACTGGTTATTGACTGGAAACTCATGCAGCCTCCTCATAGGCCATCGTGAAGCGAACACAATCTGAATTCATTGTTTTATTAACTCGGGTGTTCTGCGCACCTGCATAGGAAGATTTTTATGGCTTGCCCGTGTAAGCGTCAAACATTGTCGTTGACATAATCTAAGACGCATTACTCCCACCTCTCTGGCCTCAGTGTTTTTATTCACGGCGGTCCTTCTTGCCTGTCAATTAGAGCCCTCTGGAGGGAGCGGGGCCTTTTAGTACTGTGTTGTACAGTGTTGGATTAAACCCTCTGGAGGGACGAGGCCTTTTAGTACTGTGTTGTACAGTGTTAGATGGAACCCTCTGGAGGGGCGTGTGTGCCCTTGCAGTGCTGTGTTGTACAGTGTTAGATTAGAACCCTCTGGAGGGGCGAGGCCTTTTAGTACTGTGTTGTACAGTGTTGGGTTAGAACCCTCTGGAGGGGCGAGGCCTTTTAGTACTGTGTTGTACAGTGTTAGATTGGAACCCTCTGGAGGGGCGTGTGGCATTTTAGTACTGTGTTGTTCAGTGTTGGAGTAGAACCCTCTGAAGGGACGTGTGGCCTTTTAGTGCTGTGTTTGTGCAGTGTTGGATTGGGAACCCTCTGAAGGGACGGGGCCTTTTAGTGCTGTGTTGTACAGTGTTGGTTAGAACCCTCTGGAGGGACCCCGAGGCCTTTTAGTACTGTGTTGGCCTACAGTGTTGGGTATTAGAACCCTCTGGAGGGCGTGGCGGCCTTTTAGTACTGTGTTGTACAGTGTTGGTTCATTGAACCCTCTGGAGGGGCGCTGTGGCCCCTTTTTAGTACTGTGTTGTACAGTGTTTGGATTCGAGAACCCTCTGAAGGGGCGAGGCCTTTTAGTACTGTATTTGTACAGTGTTAGATTAGAACCCTCTGGAGGGGCGAGGCCCCTTTTAGTACTGTGTTGTACAGTGTTAGATTAGAACCCTCTGGAGGGACGTGTGTGGCCTTTTAGTGCTGTGTTGTACAGTGTTAGATTAGAACCCTCTGGAGGCGGGGCTTTACTGTGTTGTTACAGTGTTAGATTAAAACCCTGGAGGGACGTGGCCTTTTAGTGCTGTGTTGTAAGTGTTAGATTAGAACCCTCTGTGGGGCCTTGCTGAAACGAGAAAGTGTATTTTTTCAATCAATTATGGACCAAATAGAACCCATTATTATGTCGTCTTTTTAGGATAATAAAGGGAGAAACATTGCAGCGAAGCGGGAAAAATCTGATATTTAAAAAATGATGGTCTGTGTTCGGTGGTTTTTGTACCCCAGCCAATGAGGCGCGGAGTGTACAAAACATTAAAATCTACCTTCCTAATATTAGTGGCACCCCCCCTTTAGCCCCTCAGACATGCCTCAGTTCATCAGGCATGGTCTCTACAAGTGTGTCGAAAGCGTTTCCACAGGGATGCTGGCCCATGTTGATCTCCAATGCTTCCCCACAGTTTGTCAAGTTGACTCGGATGTTCTTTTGGGTTGATGGACCATTCTAGATACACAGGGGAAACTGTTGAGCATAGAAAAAAAACCCAGCTTAGCATTGCAGTTCTTGCACACAAACCAGTGCACCTGGCACCTAAAGCGTACCCTGTTCAAAGCACTTCCAAATCTTTTGTCTTTTCTTGCCCATTCACCCTCTGAATGGCACACATAAACTTAATACATGTCTTAATTGTTTAGAAGCTTACAAATATATATATTTTTAAACCTGCTCTCCCACCCTTCATCTACACAGATTGAAGTGGATTTATCAAGTGACATCATTAAAGGAACATAACTTTTTACCTGGATTCACCTGGTCATTCTATTGTCAATGGAAAGAGCAGGTCAATGACATTGTTATGTTTTGTACACTCAGTGTGATTTCATCAGACACATTACAGATAGCGCTGATTAATGCTCCAACTTTTCCCTTTCCCTTTTCTCCACCCCCACCCCCCCCTCCCCCAGGAAGTGTGTCAGTGATGGGGCAGGAGACTGGGGAGGTGAGAATGCTATTAGTTGAGCTCTTCTCCTCCATCGTGCAACCCTGTCTCTGACGCAGGCGTCCACTTCCCTGTGATTGGTGGATTGGTGGAGCAGCCTGGCGAGCGGAGCGGCGTGTGGGAGGCTTGACTCATCTCTAGGTGGGTAGAGAAAGGACAGAGAGAGAAGAAGGTGGAGAAGAAACAGGAGAGAGAAGAAAGGGGTGGTGGAGAAGCAGAGAGAGAAAAAAAAAAAAAGGTGGAGAAGAAACAGAGAGAGGGAGAGAGAGAGAGAGAAGGTGGAGAAGAGACACGAGAGAAAGAGAGAGAGAAAAAAAAAGAAGGTGGAGGAGAAGAGACACAGAGGAGGGAGAAAGAGACGTGGAGAAGAGACAGAAGAGGGAGAAAGAGGTGGAGAAAGAGACAGAAGGAGGGAGAGAGAAGGGGTGGAGAAGAGACAGAGGAGGGAGAGAGAGGTGGAGAAGAGACAGAGAAAAAAAGAGAAGGTGGAGAAAGAGACACAAAGAGAAAAAAGGTGGAGAAGAACATTTCAAGCAGACAACTAAGAAAATGAACAACAATGACTAAATGGTTTGATGAAGAATGCAACAACCTAATAAGATATTGAGAAACCTATCCAACCAAAAACATAGAGACACACAAAACCTGATTCACCACCTTCGCCGCTGGTGAATCACTAAACAATACAGAAATAACACTACGGAAAAGGAACGTACGTCAATCAGCTCAATGTAATTGAACAATCAATAGACTCTAACCACTTCTGGGGAAATTGGAAAACACTAAACAAACAACAATGTATTGCAAGAGTTATCTATCCAGAAGAGGAGATGTTTCTTGGGTAAACCACTTCTCCAATCTGTTTGGCCCTATAACATAGAACAAACAGCAAAAACATTATACATGATCCAAATACAAATCTTAGAATCAACTATTAAAGACTACCAGAACCCACTGCATTCTCCAATTACATTGAATGAACTACAGGACAAAATACAAACCCTCCAACCCAAAAAAGGCCTGTGGTGTTTGATGGTATCCTCAATGAAATGATAAAATATACAAACAACAAATTCCAATTGGCTATACTTAAACTCTATAACATCTATCCTCAGCTCTTAGCATCTTCCCCAATATTTGGAACCAAGTACTGATCTCATCCCAATTTACAAAAGTGGAGACAAATTTGACCCCAGTAACTGGCGTGGGATATGCCTCAGCTTACAACAACCTTGGAAAAACTTCTGCATTATCATTAACAGCAGACTTGTACATTTCCTCCAGTGAAAACAATGTACCGAGCAAATGTCAAATTAACTTTTCCCAAATTACAGTTAAACCAGACCACATATTCTTACCCCTGCGCAGCCCTAACTGACAAACAAACAAAGCCAAAACAAAGGCAAAGTCTTCCCATGCTTTGTTGATTTAAAAAACCTTTCGACTCAATTTGGCCTGAGGTCTGTTATACAAATTGATGGAAAGTGATGTTGGGGAAAACATAAGACATTATAAAATCCATGTACACAAACAACAAGTGCTTGATTAAAATAGGCCAAAAACACATTTCTTTCCACAGGGCCGTGGGTTGAGACAGGGATGCAGTTTTAAGCCCCACCCTCTTCCAACATATATATCCAACAAATTGGCGAGGCACTGGAACCCAGTCTGCAGAACCCGGCCCTCACCCTGCTAGAATCTGAAGTCAAATGTCTACTGTTTGCTGATGATCTGGTGCTTCTGTCCCCAACTAAGGAGGGCCTACAGCAGCACCTAGATCTTCTGCACAGATTCTGACAGACCTGGACCCTGACAGACCTGGGCCCTGACAATAAATCTCAGTAAGCCAAAAATAAGGGTGTTCCAAAAAGGTCCAGTTGCCAGGACCACGAATACAAATTCCATCTAGACACCGTTGCCCTAGAGCACACAAAATAACTATACATACCTTGGCCTAAACATCAGCGCCACAGGTAACTTCCACAAAGCTGTGAGCGATCTGAGAGACAAGGCAAGAAGGTCCTTCTATGCCATCAAAAGGAACATAAAATTCGACATACCAATTAGGATCTGGCAAAAAAAAAATACTTTGGTCATTTATAGAAGCCCATTGGCCTATATGTTGTGAGGTCTGGGGTCCGCTCAGCAACCAATAATTCACAAAATGGGACAAACACCAAATTGAGACTCTGCATACAAATTCAGCTATAATATCCTCGTGTACAGCGTAGAACACCCAAATAATACATAGCAAGCAGAATTAGACCAAAACCCACTAATTATCAAAATCCAGAAAAGAGACGTTAAATTCTACAACCACCTAAAAGGAAGAGATTCCCCAAACCTTCCATAACAAAGCCACCACCTACAGAGAGAGATGAACCTGGAGAAGAGTCCCTAAGCAATCTGGTCCTGGGGCTCTGTTCACAAACTTAAACAGACCAACAGAGCCCCAGGACAGCAACACAATTAGACCCAAGCAATCCTGAGAAAACAAAAGATAATTACTTAACAAATTGGAAAGAATTTACAAAAAAGCTGAGCAAACTAGAATGTTATTTGGCCCTAAACAGAAGCACACAGTAGCAGAATACCTGACCACTGTGGCTGAGTTAAACTTAAGAAAAGCTTTGACTATGTACAGACTCCAGTGAGCATAGCCTTTCCATTGAGAAAACGCTCGTAGAAGGCAGACCTGGCTCTCTCAAAGAAGACAGGCTGTATGCGCACCGCCCACAAAATGAGGTGGAAACTGAGCTGTACTTCCTAACCTCCTGCCAAATGTGTGACCATATTAGAGACACATATTTCCCTCAGATTACACAACCCCACCAAAGAATTCAAAAACAAATCCAATTTTGATAAACTCCCATATCTACTGGGTGAAATACCACAGTGTGCCATCACAGCAGCAAGATTTGTGACTTGTTGCCACAAGAAAAGGGCAACCCGTGAAGAACAAACACCATTGTAAATAAACTCATATTTACATGTTTTTTTTATTTTCCCTTTTGTACTTTAACTATTTGCACATCATTACATCACTTGTATATAGACATAATATGACATTTGTAATGTCTTTATTAGTTTTGGAACTTCTGTGAGTGTAGCGTTTACTGTTAATGTTTTGTTTATTTCACTTTTGTATATTATCTAGTTCACTTGCTTTGGCAATGTATCTATGTGTCCCATGACAATAAAGCCCTTACATTGAATTGAAAGTGAATTGAAAGACCGAGAGGAGGGAAGAGAGAGAGAGAGAGAGAGAAAGAGAAAAAAGGGGGGTGGGGGGTGGAGAGAAGAAAGTCAGAAGAGAGAGAGAGAGAAAGAGAGAGAGAAGACGGGGTGGGGGGGTGGAGAAGAGACAGTCGGGAGAGAGAGAGAGAGAGAGAGAGAGAGAGAGAGAAAGAAAGAAAGAAGGGGTGGGGGGTGGAAAAAAGTCGGGAGAAAAAAAAAAAAAAAAAAAAAAAGAGAGAAAAAGGGGTGGGGGGGGTGGAGAAGAGAAAGACAGGAGAGAAAGAAAGACAGGAGAGAGAGAGAGAGAGAGAGAGAGAGAGAGAGAGAGAAAAACAGACAAAAAAAAAGAACAGAAAGAAGGGGGGGTGGGGGGTGGAGAGAAAAAGTCCGGGAGAGAGAGAGAAAAAAAAAAAAAAAAAAAAAGGGGGGTGGGGGGGTGGAGAAGAGAAAACAGGAGAGAGAGAGAGAGAGAGAGAGAGAGAGAGAGAGAGAGAGAGAGAGAGAGAGAGAGAGAAAAAAAGAGAGGGTAGAGAAAAAAAAACAAAAGAGACACACAAGAGAGAGAGAGAGGGTGGAGAAGAGACAAAGAGAGAGAGGCACTGGTCATCAGTGGGACGACCTGGTTGGTGCCAAGCTCCCTACCACTCCAGCTGAGCCCTGAGTCTCACCACAAAACACTGGAGGAACGGGAGAGTACAGGAGAGGGGGGGTGGAGAGGAAATGAAAGGAGAGGAGAGAAAAGGAGTGAAGCGAAGCGGAGAAAATCACACTACAGCAGGACGAAGAAGAGGAGGACCTAGCTTGTTGAATAACTTCTCCCTAACTCGTCATGCATTATGACATGATGCCCTGACATTTAAACGCCCTACATAGGTCCAGATTTAGTGTTGTTATATGAATAGGTTCCTGTGGAAAGAAAGAAATTAAAAGGAAATCTGTTTACGGCGAATCACGTGTTATTGAGATATCTCTATTATATATTCAGAATCTCTTTGATGTGTTTCTCCAAGCCCTAAGCAAGCACTTAACAACTTAACATAACATTGCAGCTAAAGATTGTCTGTCTGTCTGTCTGTCTGTCTGTCTGTCCTGTCTGTCTGTCTGTCTGTCTGTCTGTCTGTCTGTCTGTCTGTCTGTCTGTCTGTCTGTCTGTCTGTCTGTCTGCCTCTCTCTCTCTCTCTCTCTCTCTCTCTCTCTCTCTCTCTCTCTCTCTCTCTCTCTCTGTAAGTGGCTTACCTCTGGTGATGGCAGTGACGCCCTTATAATTCTGCACTAATAAACTAAGCGTATGTAAGTTTAACCTTAACTGGGCCTTTTGGGGCAGAAACTACCAGTCTGTCTGTGTGGAAGAAGCGGGCCTCTGTGCCCAGCATCTCACTGTGAACAACCAAGGGAACTTCCCAGATACCATTTCCACTCTCTCCCCTCTTACAATGTGAATTCTGGTGACTGAAAATCAGGACAACAATAGTTGTAATTAAGGAAAGGATATCTATGCCCCTAATGTAGACCTATTGATTGTTATCATTGCTCTTTGTGGTACAAAGTATACTTGATAACGTTGTGTACTGTCAACATCCTCTCCTCATCTGATCTCCTCATCTCATCTCTTCATCTCATCTCATCTCCTCATCTCATCTCCTCATCTCCTCATCTCATCTCCTCATCTCTCATCTCATCTCCTCATCTCATCTCACTCTCATCTCCTCATCTCATCTCATCTCCTCATCTCTCATCTCATCTCATCTCATTCTCTCATCTGATCTCCTCATCTCATCTCATCTCCTCATCTCATCTCCTCATCTGATCTTCTCATCTGATCTCTCATCTCTTCATCTCATCTCCTCATCTCTTCATCTCATCTCATCTCCACATCTCATCTCTTCGTCTCCTCATCTCATCTTATCTCCTCATCTCATCTCCTCCATACTCCCCAGAGGTCTGTCTGTACAGCTGACAAATTCGTATTTACAATGATGGCCTACCGGGGAACACAGTGGGTTAACTGCCCTGTTCAGGAGCAGAACGACAGATTTCTACCACGTCAGCTCAAGGATTCGATCCAGCAACTTTTCAGTTACTGGCCCAACACTCTAACCACTAAGCTACCTGCCGCCCCTCCACTCTAACCACTAAGCTACCTGCCGCCCCTCCACTCTAACCACTAGGCTACCTGCAGCCCCTCCACTCTAACCACTAGGCTACCTGCCGCCCTCCCTCTAACCACTAGGCTACCTGCCGCCCTCCACTCTAACCACTAGGCTACCTGCCGCCTCCACTCTAACGACTAGGCTACCTGCCGCCCCTCCACTCTAACCACTAGGCTACCTGCCGCCTCTCCACCTAACCACTAGGCTACCTGCCGGCCTCCACTCTAACCACTAGGCTACCTGCCTCCCCTCCACTCTAACCACTAGGCTACCTGCCGCTCCTCCACTCTAACCACTAGGCTACCTGCCGCCCCTCCACTCTAACCACTAGGCTACCTGCCGCCCTCCACTCTAATGACTAGGCTACCTGCCGCCCTCCACTCTAACGACTAGGCTACCCGCCGCCCTCCACTCTAACCACTAGGCTGCCTGCCGCCCCTCCACCTAACGACTAGGCTACCTGCATCCCCTCCACTCTAACCACTAGGCTACCTGCGTCCCTGCACTCTAACCACTAGGCTACCTGCCGCCCTCCACCTAACCACTAGTCTACCTGCCGTCCCTCCACTCTAACCACTAGGCTACCTGCCGCCCTCCACTCTAACCACTAGGCTACCTGCCGCCTCCACTCTAATGACTAGGCTACCTGCCGCCTCAGCACTCTAACGACTAGGCTACCTGCGTCCTCCACTCAAACCGCTAGGCTGCCGCCCCTCCACTCTGCAACGACTAGGCTACCTGCCTCCCCACTCTAACCACTGGGCTACCTGCCGCCCCTCCACTCTAACCACTAGGCTACCTGCCGCCCCCTCCACTCTAACGACTAGGCTACCTGCCGCCCCCTCCACCTAACGACTCAGGCTACTGCCGCCCCTCCACTCTAACCACTAGGCTACCTGCCGCCTCCACTCTAACGACTAGGCTGCCTGCCGCCCTCCACTCTAACCACTAGGCTACCTGCCGCCCCTCCACTCTAACCACTAAGCGCCCTGCCGCCCCTCCACTCTAACCACTAAGCTACCTGTCGCCCTCCACTCTAACCACTAGGCGCACCGCCCCTCCACTCTGCAACCACTAGGCTACCTGTCGCCTCCACTCTAACCACTAGGCTACCTACCGCCCCTCCACTCTAACGACTAGGCTACCTGCCGCCCCTCCACTCTAAACCACTAGGCTACCTGCCGCCCTCCACCTAACCACTAGGCTACCTGCCGCCTCCACTCTAACCACTAGGGCTACCTGCCTCCCCTCCACCTAACCACCAGGCTACCTGCCGCCCCTCCACTCTAACCATAGGCTGCCTGGCGCCCTCCACCTAACCACTAGGCTACCTGCGCCTCCACTCTAAACGACTAGGCTACCTGCATCCCCCTCCACTCTAACCACCAGGCTACCTGCCGCCCTCCACCTAACCACTAGGCTACCTGCCGCCCCTCCACTCCTAACCACTAGTCTACCTGCCGTCCCTCCACTCTAACCACTAGGCTACCTGCCGCCTCCACTCTAACCACTAGGCTACCTGCGCCCCTCCACTCTAACCACTAGGCTACCTGCCGCCTCCACTCTAACCACTAGGCTAACTGCCGCCTCCACTCTAACCACTAGGCTGGCCTGCCACCTCCACTCTAACCACTAGGCTACCTGCCGCCCCTACACTCTAACCACCAGGCTACCTGCCGCCCTCCACTCTAACAAAGGCTACCTGCGCCCTCCACTCTAACCACTAGGCTACCTTCGCCTCCACTCTAACCACTAGGCTACCTGCCGCCTCCACTCTAACCACTAGGCTACCTGCGCCCCTCACTCACCACTAGGCTACCTGCCGCCCTACACTCTAACCACTAGGCTACCTGCCGCGCCTCCACTCTAACCACAAGGCTACCTGCCGCCCTCCACTCTAACCACTAGGCTACCTTCCGCCCTCACTCTAACCACTAGGCTACCTAGCCGGCCTCCACTCTAACCACTAGGCTACCCTGCCGCCCCTCCACTCTAAATCGACTAGGCACCTGCGCCCCACTCTAACCACTAGGCTACCTTCCACTGCCCTCCACTCTAACCACTAGGCTACCTGCCTCCCCTCCACTTAACCACTAGGCTACCTGCCGCCTCCACTCTAACGACTAGGAAGCTACCTGCCGACCCAATGGAGGATGGAGCTGTATACAAAGCTGTTCATTTTAGTAATTCTAGTAATTAATTCTATTCAAACACCCCATTGACAAGGTACAAATCAGTCGTTCTGCCCCTGAACAAGGCAGTTAACCCACTGTTACTAGGTACGTCATTGAAAATAAGAATTTGTTCTTAACTGACTTGCCTAGTTAAATAAAGGTAAAATAATATATATATTTTTAAATCAAAGGAAACAAGCACTCTGTCACGATTGTCGTTGGTAATGGAGGACCAAAACGCAGCAGGTAGTGTAAGCTCATCTTGACGTTTATTAACTCAGAATGAACGTACAAAAATAACCCCCTAAAACAAGAGAACGAACGATCAACAGACAGTCTGGCAAGGCACAAGGGCTAAACACAGAACAATCTCCTCTACGAATACACAGACAAACACACCAACTAATATAGGACTTCCAATCAAAGGCAACATACCACACAGCTGCCTTACATTTACATTTACATTTAGTCATTTAGCAGACGCTATCCAGAGCGACTTTCAAATTGGTGGATTCACCTTTATGATATCCAGTGGAACAACCACTTTTACAATAGTGCATCTAAATCTTTTAAGGGGGGTTAGAAGGATTACTTTATCCTATCCCAGGTATTCCTTAAAGAGGTGGGGGTTTCAGGGTGTCTCCGGAAGGTGGGGATTGGACTCCGCTGTCCAAGGCGTCGTGAGGGGCCCACTTGTTCCACCATTAGGTGCCAGAGCAGCGAACAGTTTTGACTGGGCTGAGCGGGAACTGTGCTTCCTCAGAGGTGGAGGCGAGCAGTGCCAGAGGTGGATGAACGCAGTGCCCTTGTTTGGGTGTAGGGCCTGATCAGAGCCTGAAGGTGCGGAGGTGCCGTTCCCCTCACAGCCCGTAGGCAGCACCATGCTCTTGAAGCGGATGCGAGCTTCAACAGGAAGCCAGTGGAGAGAGCGGAGGAGCCGGGTGACGTGAGAGAACTTGGGAAGGTTGAACACCAGACGGGCTGCGGCGTTGGATGAGTTGTAGGGGGTTTAATGGCACAGGCAGGGAGCCCAGCCAACAGCGAGCGTTGCAGTAATCCAGACGGGAGATGACAAGTGCCTGGATTAGGACCTGCGCGCCGCTTCCTGTGTGAGGCAGGGTCGTACTCTGAATGTTGTAGAGCATTCGAACCTACAGGATCGGGTCACCGCTGATGTTAGTAGAGAACGACAGGGTGTTGTCCAGGGTCACGCCAAGGTTCTTAGCACTCTGGGAGGAGGACACAATGGAGTTGTCAACCGTGATGGCGAGATCGCATGGAACGGGCAGTCCTTCCCGGAGGAAGAGCAGCTCGTCTTGCCGAGGTTCAGCTTGAGGTGGTGATCCGTCATCCACACTGATATGTCTGCCAGACATGCAGAGATGCGATTCGCCACCTGGTTATCAGAAGGGGGGAAAGGAGAAGATTAATTGTGTGTCGTCTGCATAGCAAATGATAGGGAGAGACCATGTGAGGATATGACAGAGCCAAGTGACTTGGTGTATAGCGAGAACAGGAGAGTGCCTGAGAACAGAGCCCTGGGGACACAGTGGTGAGAGCACGTGGTGCGGAACAGATTCGCCACGCCACCTGGTAGGGAGCGACCTGCAGGTAGGACGCAATCCAAGCGTGGGCCGCGCCGGAGATGCCCAACTCGGAGAGGGTCGAGAGGAGGATCTGATGGTTCACCGTATCAAAGGCAGCAGATAGGTCTAGGAGGATGAGAGCAGAGAGAGAGAGAGTTAGCTTTAGCAGTGCGGAGAGCCTCCGTGAACAGAGAAGAGCAGTCTCAGTTGAATGACCAGCCTTGAAAACCTGACTGATTTGGATCGAGAAGGTCATTCTGAGAGAGATAGCAGGAGAGCTGGCCAAGGACGGCACGTTCAAGAGTTTTGGAGAGAAAAGAAAGAAGGGATACTGGTCTGTGGTTGTTGACTTGGAGGGATGTCGAGTGTAGGTTTTTTCAGAAGGGGTGCAACTCTCGCTCTCTTGAAGACGGAAGGGAGTAGCAGCGGTCAAGGATGAGTTGATGAGCGAGGTGAGGTAAGGGAGAAGGTCTCCGGAAATGGTCTGGAGAAGAGAGGAGGGGATAGGGTCGAGTGGGCAGGTTGTTGGGCGGCTGGCCGTCACAAGAGCGAGATTTCATCTGGAGAGAGAGGGAGAAAGAGGTCAAAGCACAGGGTAGGGGCGGTGTGAGCAGGACCAGCGGTGTCGTTTGATTTAGCAACGAGGATCGGATGTCGTTAACCTTCTTTTCAAAATGGTTGACGAAGTCATCCGCAGAGAGGGAGGAGGGGGAGGGAGAGGAGGATTCAGGAGGGAGGAGAAGGTGGCAAAAGAGCTCCTAGGGTTAGAGGCAGATGCCTGGAATTTAGAGTGGTAGAAAGTGGCTTTAGCAGCAGAGACAGAAGAGGAAAATGTAGAGAGGAGGGAGGAAAGGAGCCAGGTCGCAGGGACGCGGAAGTTTTATTTCGCCCGGCTGCCCGGAGCCCCGCCCGGGACTCACGAGTCGCCGAGCCACGGAGCAGGAGGGGAGGACCGAGCCGGGCTGGAGGATAGGGGAGAAGAGAATCAAAGGATGAGAAAAGGGAGGAGAGGAGGGATGAGGAGGCAGAACTCAAGGGATAGGTTGGAGAAGGTTTGAGCAGAGGGAAGAGAGATGATAGGATGGAAGAGAGAGAGTAAGGAGAGAGGAAGTTGGGAGGCGGAATACCATCCGAGTAGGGGCAGAGTGAGAAGTGTTGGATGAGAGCGAGAGGGAAAAGGATACAAGGTAGACTGGTCGGAGACTTGGAGGGGAGTTGCAATGAGATTAGTGGAAACATCATCTAGTAAAATGAGGTAAGTGTATTGCCTGTTGGAGAGGGGGGAAGGTGAGAGGGGTGAGGTAAAAGAGGGAGAGGAGGGAAAGAAGGAGGAGAGAGGAATGAGTCAAAGGTAGACGTGGGGAGGTTAAAGTCACCCAGAACGGTGAGAGAGGTGAGCCATCCTCAGGAAAGGAATCTATCAAGGAACGTCAAGCTCATTGATGAACCTCCAAGGGAACCGGGAGGGCGATGAAATGATAAGGATGTTAAGCTTGAAAGGGATGGTAACTGTGAGCAGCATGGAATTAAATGAGGAGATAGACAGATGGGTCAGGGGAGAAAGAGAGAATGTCCACTTGGGAGAGATGAGGATTAGTGCCAACCCTCAGAGGGGGTATGAAAGAGAGGAGAGAGCAGTGGAGTAGAGGTTAGGAATCATGTTCAGAAGAAGTCGAGGTGTGGAGGGTAGAAGGGCTGAGATGAACCTGCCTTGTTGAGATGGAACTCACGTGGGTGTGCACGCGGGACCACCAGGTAGAGTGGAACGGCACGCGGTGTGAAGGTTTGTGTGGCCTGTGCAGAGGGGAGAGAACAGGGATAGACAGACACATAGTTGACAGGCTACAGAAGAGGCTACGTAATGCAAAGGAGATTGGAATGACAAGTGGATACAATTCGAATGTTAGAAAGTTAAGTTACGCTGAAAAAATTTTATTGACTAAAAATGACGAAGATGATACAGTAGTGGGGGTGAAAGGTAGGCTAGAGTGGTGGTTTGTTGACTTTGTTTGAATGTGTAGCTGGTTAGGTAACCTATTTTCGTCGTGGGGGATGAAAATAGCTGGCCAGCTAACCTCGATAATTACTCCAAACTACACAAATATCAAAACTATGACAAAGTCAAATAACACCGCACTAGACAAATCGCTCCACTGTAAGTATTAGTTTTTACAGTGCTGCTAGTAGTAAAGGTTGGCTAGCTAGCAGTGGGTTTGATGATGATAGGTGTGTTGATAAGTTGGAGTCTAGACAACGGGGATAGCGCGGGTGGCTAACAACCTGAGAATACTCAAACTACACAATTATCTTAGATACAAAGACAGCAAAGACAGCTATGTAGCTAGTAGCACTACAAATCAAGTGTGTTGTAATGTAATAGTTTTACAGTGTGCTAGTAGAGAAGTTGGTAGTTGGAATCTAGCAGTGTTGACTAAGTTAGGAGGACGAAAACATGGGGTAGAACTGATAATACTAAACTACACAATTATCTTTGATACAAAGACGGCTATGTAGCTAGCTAAGAAAAAATTGCTCAGATCAAACAAATCAAACCGCTGTAATGTAATGAAATGTAATATTACCTGTGGAGCGAAGCGATGCGCCTATTCCAAACTCGGGAAGTATGGGAGAGGGTATTTGCCTTCAATTGGAAGTCACCCAATTAACCAACATAGAAATAGATCAACCAGACTACACATAGAAATACATAACATAGACCATAACTCAAAACCCGGAAATAATAAATCAAACGCCCCCCTAACTAACACACCACCCTGAACCACAAAAACAAATTCCCACGTCCGACCAAACTAAAATTACAATTTACCCTATACAGGAATGAAACTCATTAAGATCAGATGTGGCAATTGCACGTATCTGAACATCTATCAAACACAAACAAGTCAGGATAGAGTTTTGTTGATGCTGAGAACAAAATGTTGTTTTTTAAATAACATTCTCTGAACGTACTAACGCTTATAGGGAACTTTTTAAGCTTCGGAAGAATTAGAGAACATGACTTTAAATAGAACCATGGGGAAATCTGCAGGAAACGTATGCTGACGTACTGAAATTCCCACAGAAGAACGACCGGTTTCATAACTTTCTCTGAACTATTTGAGGAATTCTAATGTCAAACCAGTTGGAAATCCTAGAACAACAGTATGTTTAATTAAATGTAACCATGTTTGAACTTTCAGGAAACATTTGTTAAAATAATGAAATACCAAGAAAAAAGTCAAATTGTGTGAGAATTTTCGAAGCAAAGCAACTATCTGCAGTCCAGAACGTGTGGGAAAGTGATAAAAATAAATAGGACAACCACGTCACCACGAAGAAACATATGGAGAATGTTGTGCTGGGTCCCCTGGGCTGGGTGGTATCACATGGGCTGGGTAGTATCCTGGGCTGGGTAGTATCCGGGGCTGGGTGGTATCCCCTGGGCTGGGTGGTATCCCGGGCTGGGTAGTACCCCCTGGGCTGGGCAGTATCCCCGGGCTGGGTAGTGATCCCCTGGGCTGGGTGGTATCCACTGGGCGGGTAGTATCCACTGGGCTGGGTAGTATCCACTCGGGCTGGGTAGTACCGGGCTGGGTAGTACCCCCTCGGGCTGGGGGTATCCCCTGGGCTGGGTGAGTACCCCGGGGGTGGGTGGGGCTGGGTAGCATCCCCTGGGCTGGGTAGTATCCACTGGGCTGGGTAGTATCCTGGGCTGGGTAGTATCCACGGGCGGGTAGTATCCCGGGCTGGGTGGTATCCCCTGGGCTGGGTGGTACTCACATAGGGCAGGAGCTGCTTTCAGGAACTAAACTGGCTGCCTGTTGGAGGCTAGGGTGTCAGATTAGACTAGGCTTGGATTACAGGAGTATTTATGGTTGCGCCCAGATATAATAATAAGTGATTACTTTCCTCGTGTTATGGATCAGGCGGTTGCTGATGTGTGTCATACATTAGGAGTAATGCTGGGAAAGGTATTTTTGTAAAGAAGAAGGAATGAGTGCCTCTGCCTATAAAAACAACGCCCTCTGAGAGTTTAAAAATAAAGTAAAAATATTTTGAGCCCTCTGTGCCCATATGAACTAACCCCATGATGTAAGGCATGAGAGATAGATGTTTTTTCTCTGTTTTTTGTTTATTATTTCACTGCCATAGGTTGGATTTGTGTAGCTATCTTGTCTCAAGAGGACCACAATGGAAATCAGTCCAGAATGTATTGTGTATGTACGATTTAACAATGGAAATATTAAATGTTCATGATTTAACAATGGAAATAGTCAGACTGTATAGTGTGTATCCTATGATTTAACAATGGAAATCAGTCCCAGAATGTATTGTGATTGTCCTCCATGATTTAACAATGGAAATCAGTCCCAGAATGTATTGTGTATTGTCCTCATGATTTAACAATGGAAATAGTCCAGAAGATTGTGTATTGTCTCCATGATTTAACAATGGAAAAGTAGAATGATTGGTATGTCTCATGATTTAAAATGGAAATATAGAATGTATTGTGTATTGTATCATGATTTAACAATGGAAATCAGTCCCAGAATGTATAGTGTATTGTCCTCCATGATTTAAAATGGAAATCAGTCCAGAATGTATTGTGTATTGTCATCAGATTTAACAATGGAAATAGTCCCAGAAGTGATTGTGTATGTCTCAGATTTAAAAGGAAATCAGTCCCAAATGTATAGTGTGTACACTCCATGATTTTAAATCATGTGCATGTATTGCTTTTCTAATAGTGTGTTGTTTTTAAATAGAAATAATAGACTAAATAAAACTAAACAATACCTAATGTCTGGTTCTAATATACAACATTACCTACTGTCTGGTTCTAGAATACAATATTATAATGTCTGGTTTAGAATACAACATTACTAATGTCTGCTATATAAGCATTAAATATTGGTTCTAGAATAAACATTACAGGTAGAATAAACATAAAGTGTCAGAATAACAACATACAATGTTGGTAGAATAAACATAATTCAATATACAACATTACAGTCTGGTCTAGAATACAAATTAGTGTTGGTTTAGAATACAACATTACCTAATGTCTGGTTCTAGAATAAGCAACATTACCTAATGTCTGGTTCTAGAATACACACATTACCTAATGTTGGTTCTAGAATACAACATTACCTAATGTTGGTTAGAATACAACATTATAATGTCGTCTAGAATAAAAAAATGTATAATACAAATTACTAACGTTGGCTCTAGAATACAACATTGCCAATGTGGAGAATAAACATTATAATGCCGGTTCTATAATACAACATTACTATGTCTGGCTCTAATATACAACATTACCTATTGTTAGTAAAAATATGGTTAGCGCACACAACATTACCCAATGTCGGTCTAATAAACATAATGGTTCTGGTATAAACATTACCTAATGTTGTTTATTATACAACATCACTATGTTTGGTTAGAATACAACATTACCTAATATCTGGTTCTAATATAAACATTACCTAGCGTTTAGAATACAACATTAAATGTCTGGCCATTATAAACATCACTTATGCGTTATTATAAACATTACCTAATTTGTGGTTTATTATACAACATTACCTAACGTCTGGTCTGTAGTAAAATCAATACTGTGGTTATATTATACAACATTATAATATGGTTCTATTATACAACATTACTCTGCGGTTGGTTTAGAATAAACTTGCTAATGTCTGGTTCTAGTATACAAATATTACCAACCAGTTGGTTCTAGAATACAATATACTCAATGCCTGGCTCTATTATAAACATTACTATGTTTATTATACAACATTACTAAATGTTATTATAAAATATAATGTGTTATTATACAACATTAAATGTGTTATTATAAACCTTTATGGTTCTATTATACAACATTACTGGGGCTGTCTGATTTTATTATGAAAATATACCTAATATCTGGTTTATTATACAACATTACCTAATGTTGTGTTTATTATATTAACATTACCTAACGTGTTAGTTATGCAATTGACCTATGTCTGTTCTATTATACAACCTTACCTAGGTTGGGTTCTATTATACAACAAGAGTTGCCCAGCTCTATTATGACAACATTACTTTAATATCTGGTTCTATTATACAACATTACCTAATGTCTGGTTCTATTATACAACCTTACCTACTGTCGGTTCTATTATACAACATTACCCGTGGTTTATTATACAACATTACCTAATATCTCACCCTATTATACAACATTACCTAATGTCGGGTTCTATTATACAACATCACCTACTGTTTGGTTCTAGTATACAACCTAGTACTCTAATGTCGGTTTATTATACAACATTACCTACTGTTTGGTTCTAGTATACAACATTACCTAATGTCTGGTTTAGTATACAACATTACCTAATGTCTGGTTCTATTATACAACATTACCTGCTGTCGTTCCTATTATACAACATTACCTAATATCGGTTCTATATACAACATTACCTAATGTCTGGTTCTATTATAAACATTACCTAATGTGTTTATTATA
>NW_025547680.1:0-19885 GCF_905237065.1 Salmo salar
GCTAACCCCTATACATAACCCTATCACTCCAGTATCACTGCACATTGTTAATATGGTACTGGGAATGACCCTGCACCTTTATTTAACTAAGCAAGTCCAGTTAAGAACAAATTCTTAACACTGGCGGCCTACCAAAAGCAAAAAGGCCACCTGCGGGACAGGGGCCTGGGAAAAAAAAAAAACAATATTTATAAATATAGGACAAAACACACATCCACACAAGAGAGACAACCAACATTACATAATGTGAGACCTAACACAACAACATAGCAAGGCAGCAACACATGACAACACAGCATGGTAGCAATACAACATAACAACAACATGGTAGCAACACAACATGGTAGCAGCACAAAACATGGTACAAACATTATTGGGCACAGTCAAAAAGCACAAAGGTCAAGAAGGTAGAGACAACTATACATCACACAAAGCAACCACAACTGTCAGTAAGAGTGTCCATGATTGAGTCTTTGACAATGAAGAGATTAAGATAAAACTGTCCAGTTTGAGTGTTTGTTGCAGCTCGTTCCAGTCGCTAGCTGCAGCGCACTGAAAAAGGAAGCGACCCAGGGATGTGTGTGCTTTGGGGACCTTTAACAGAATGTGACTGACAGAACGGGTGTTGTATGTGGAGGATGAGGGTTGTAGTAGATATCTCAGATAGGGTTGAGAGTGGAGGCCTAAGAGGGTTTCATAATAAGCATCAACCAGTGGGTCTTGCGAACGGGTATACAGAGATGACCAGATTACAGAGGAGGTTAGGAGAGTGCAGTGATGTGTCCTATAAGCGAGCATTGGTGGCTAATCTGATGGCCGAATGGTAAAGAGCATCTACCGCTCGAGAGCACCCTTACCTGCCGATCTATAATTATGTCTCCGTAATCTAGTGTGGGTAGGATGGTCATCTGAATCAGGGGTGTAACCTGTGCGGCCTCCGTCCCGTATGAGCGGTCGTAATTCCTATGAGGAGATTCTCTCCTCATGGCCACAGTATAGAGACAGAGTGGGTTTCATAGAGAACAGAAGGAGTTCTTCCACCTCACAGAACTGGATGTTTGGGAGAAGGTATAAAAAACATACAACATGTATGATTCGGGAGAGGTATAAAAGATCGGTGAAGAATGCAGCTACGAACTGGTCCGTTTGGTACAATTTTTGTGAAACTCATGAGAGACATACGGCCACATTACCATTATCATGTTTATACAATAGCCTTAGCTATGAGACTTACATCTAAATGGTTGTATAAAATGAATGAATAAGGATGAAGCTATTTGTGAGATGATGGGATGCTATGTAATGATGTTAATTTGGCAGCTGGGGTGAAAGGGGAGTGATTACATAGAGGAAACCAAGTATAGATTTAACTTTAGCCTGCAGCTTTGACATGTGCTGAGAGAAGGACAGTGCACCCATCTAGCCATACTCCCAAGTACTTGTTTGAGGTGACTACCTCCAAGCTCTAAACCCTCAGAGGAAGTAGCATAACACCTGTGGAAGAGGGGCATTCTTTTTACTAAACCACATGACCTTTGTTTTGAAGTGTTCAGGACAAGTTTAAGGTAGAGAAAGTTTGTTGGACACTAAGAAAGCTTTGTTGTAGAGCATTTATCACAAAACCCAGGGGAGGGGGCCAGCTGAGAGTATAAGACTGTATTATCTGCATGTAAATGGATGGGAGAGCTTCCTACTGCTGAGCTATGTTCTTGACGTTCATTGAGAAGAGCGTGGGCCTATGGATTTGAGCCCTTGGGGGATACTCCCTGGTGACAGGCAGGGCTGAGACAGCAGATTTTCTGACTTTATACACTGCAATCTTTGAGAGAGATGGTTAGAAAACCAGGCCAAAGACACCTCAGAGACACCAATAGCTCCTTAGCCAGCCCACAAGAATGGAATGGTCTACCACGTATCCAAAAGCTTTTGGCCAATAATAAAATTGCAGCACAATATTCGAATCAAGGGCAACGGTGACATTGTTGAAGACTTTTAACCTCTATGGGCTAGGTAGACCGAATTGTCCCACCTAACGTAACAGCCACATGAAGCCTGTGGCGCGATTTTTTTAAAACCTTAAAAATCTATTACTTCAATTTCTCCACATATGACTATTTTACAGCTATTTAAAGACAAGACTCTCGATTAATCTAACCACACTGTCCGATTTCAAAAGGCTTTACAACGAAAGTAAAACATTAGATTATGTCAGCAGAGTACCAAGCCAGAAATAATCAGACACCCATTTTTCAAGCTAGCATATAATGTACATAAACCCAGAAGACAGCTAAATGCAGTAACTAATCCCTTTGATGATCTTCATCAGATGACAACCCTAGGACATTATGTTATACAATACATGCATGTTTTGTTCAATCAAGTTCATATTTATATCAAAAACCAGCTTTTACATTAGCATGTGACGTTCAGAACTAGCATACCCCCGCAAACTTCCGGAGGAATTCGCTAACATTTTACTAAATTACTCACGATAAACGTTCACAAAAAGCATAACAATTATTTTGAACCTCTATGGGACCGTGGGACGAATTCGTCCCACCTACGTAACATCCACCTGCCAGCCTGTGGCGCGATTTTCAAAATCTTCAAAATCCTATTACTTCAATTTCTCAAACATATGACTATTTTACAGCCATTTAAAGATAAGACTCTCGTTAATCTAACCACACTGTCCGATTTCAAAAAGGCTTTACAACGAAAGCAAAACATTAGATTATGTCAGCAGAGTACCAAGCCAGAAATAATCAGACACCCATTTTTCAAGCCAGCATATAATGTCACCAAAAACCCAGAAGACAGCTAAATGCAGCACTCACCTTTGATGATCTTCATCAGATGACAACCCTAGGACATTATGTTATACAATACATGCATGTTTTGTTCAATCAAGTTCATATTTATATCAAAACCAGCTTTTACATTAGGCATGTGACGTTCAGAACTAGCATACCCCCAAACTTACGGGGAATTCGCTAACATTTTACTAAATTACTCACGATAAACGTTCACAAAAAGCATAACAATTATTTTAAGAATTATAGAGACAGACCTCCTCTATGCACTTCGATATGTCCGATTTTAAAATAGCTTTTGGTGAAAGCACATTTTGCAATATTCTAAGTATATAGCCCAGGCATCACGGGCTCGCTATTTAGACATCCGGCAAGTTTAGCACTCACCATAATCATATTTACTATTATAAAAATGTCATTACCTTTTGTTGTCTTCGTCAGAATGCACACCCCAGGACGTCTACTTCAATAACAAATGTTGGTTTGGTCCAAAATAATCCATCGTTATATCCGAATAGCGGCGTTTTGTTCGAATGCGTTCCAGACACTATCCGAAATAGTAAAGAAGTGTGCGCGCTTCGGCGCAATTCCTGACAATAAAATTCAAAGTATTCAATTGCCGTGACGTCGAAGCATGTCAACCGCTGTTTAAAATCAATTTTTACGTCATTTTTCTCGTAGAAAAGCGGTAAAATTCCGACAGGGAATCTCCTTTTCGCAAACAGAGGAAAAAATCCCAAAGGCGGGGCGGTCGGGAGTCACGCGCATAAGCTAGTGTCTCTTGATGGGCCACTTGAGAAAGGCGATAATGTGTTTCAGCCTGGGGCTGGAATGACGACATTCTCTTTTTCCCGGGCTATGAGAGCCTATGGACGACGTGGGAAGTGTCACGTTAGAGCAGAGATCCTTAGTAAATGATAGAGATGGCAAAGAAGTTCCAGAAATGGTCAGACAGGCCACTTCCTGTAAAGGAATCTCTCAGGTTTTGACCTTGCCATTTGAGTTCTGTTATACTCACAGACACCATTCAAACAGTTTTAGAAAATTTAGGGTGTTTTCTATCCATATGTAATAAGTATATGCATATTCTAGTTACTGAGTAGGAGTGGTAACCAGATTAAATCGGGTATGTTTTTTTATCCAGCCGTGTCAATGCTGCCCCCTAGCCCTAACAGGTTAAGAATTATAGATACAGACCTCCTCTATGCACTCGATATGTCCGATTTTTAAAATAGCTTTTGGTGAAAGCACATTTTGCAATATTCTAAGTACATAGCCCAGGCATCACGGGCTCGCTATTTAGACACCCGGCAAGTTTAGCACTCACCATAATCATATTTACTATTATAAAAGTTTGATTACCTTTTGTTGTCTTCGTCAGAATGCACTCCCAGGACTGCTACTTCAATAACAAATGTTGGTTTGGTCCAAAATAATCCATCGTTATATCCGAATAGCGGCGTTTTGTTCGTGCGTCCCAGACACTATCTGAAATGGTAAATCAGGGTCGTGCGCATGGCGCAATTCGTGACAAAAAAATCTAAATATTCCATTACCGTACTTCGAGGCATGTCAACCGCTGTTTAAAATCCATTTTTATACCATTTTTCTCGTAAAAAAAGCGATAATATTCCGACCGGGAATGTCCATTTAGCTAAACTGAGGAAAGTAAACAAAGCTTTCGGTCGACGCGGGCACGAGCCTGAGTCTCACAGTACTGTAACCAGCCACTACCCAAACGCGCTACTTTGTTTCCAGCCAGAGCCTGCAAAGCCACGATTCAGCTTTTGCCGCCTTCTGAGACCCTATGGCAGCCGTAGGGGGAAGTGTCACGGGACAGCTAAGATCCTCACTCTTCAATAAACAGAGACAAGAAGAACAACACCTTGTCAGACAGGCCACTTCTGCCGGAAACCTTGTCAGGTTTTTGCCTGCCAAATGAGTTCTGTTATACTCACAGACACCATTCAAACAGTTTTAGAAACTTTAGGGTGTTTTCTATCCATATGTAATAAGTATATGCATATTCTAGTTACTGGGTAGGAGTGGTAACCAGATTAAATCGGGTACGTTTTTTATCCAGCCGTGTCAATACTGCCCCTATCCTAAACAGGTTAAGGTTCCGGTGACACATCCATATCCTGAGTGGAAACCAGATTGCATACCAGAGAGAATACTGCAGACATCAAGAAAGCCAGTCAGTTGATTATTGACAAGTTTTTCCATCACTTTTTGATAAACAGGGCAAAATAGAAATAGGCCTATAACAGTTAGTATCAGCTTGATCTCCCCCCTTTAAATAAAGGACAAAATGTGGCTGCCTTCTAAGCAGTGGGAACCTCCCCAGAAAGGAGAGACAGGTTAAAAAGGTTGGAGATAGTCTTGGCAATGATAGGGGCAGCAACCTTAAAGAAGAAAGGGTCTAAACCATCTGTCGTGTCTTTGGCTATGACAGATTAAGTGATATTTCATGCTATTCTATAAAAATCCTTTCTCTGTAATTAATATTACCTGATTAACCTGTTGGGTCTGGGGGCAGCATTTGCACGTCTGGATAAAAAAATGTACCCGATTTAATCTGGTTACTAATCCTACCCAGTAACTAGAATATGCATATACTTATTATATATGGATAGAAAACACTCTAAAGTTTCCAAAACTGTTTGAATGGTGTCTGTGAGTATAACAGAACTCATTTGGCAAGCAAAACCCTGAGACATTTTCTGACAGGAAGTGGATACCTGATGTGTTGTATTGACTTTAAACCTATCCCATTGAAAAACACAGGGTTTAGGAATATTTTGGCACTTCCTATTGCTTCCACTAGATGTCACCAGCCTTTACAAAGTGTTTTGAGTCTTCTGGAGGGAGATCTGACCGAACAAGAGCCATGGAACGGTGATGTCCCATTAGACACCTGGCGCGCTACTTCATGTTGGGTACCCTCGTTCCAATACGTTATAAAAGAGTATGCATTCGTCCACCTTGAATATTATTCATGTTCTGGTTAAAAAAGGCCCCTAATGATTTATGCTATACAACGTTTGACATGTTTGAACGAACGGAAATATATTTTTTCCCCTCGTTCATGACGAAAGTCCGGCTGGCTTACATCATGTGCTAACTGAGACGGAGATTTTGGACATAAATGATGAGCTTTTTTGAACAAAACTACATTCGTTATGGACCTGTGATACCTGGAAGTGACATCTGATGAAGAGAATCAAAGGTAATGGATTATTTACATAGTATTTTCGATTTTAGATCTCCCCAACATGACGTCTAGTCTGTATCGCAACGCGTATTTTTCTGGGCGCAGTGCTCAGATTATTGCAAAGTGTGATTTCCCAGTAAGGTTATTTTTAAATCTGGCAAGTTGATTGCGTTCAAGAGATGTAAATCTATAATTCTTTAAATGACAATATAATATTTTACCAATGTTTTCTAATTTTAATTATTTAATTGCTGACGCTGACTTGACTGCCGGTTATTGGAGGGAAACGATTTCCTCAACATCAATGCCATAGTAAAACGCTGTTTTTGTATATAAATATGAACTTGATAGAACTAAAAATGCATGCATTGTCTAACATAATGTCCTAGGAGTGTCATCTGATGGAGATTGTAAAAGGTTAGTGCATCATTTTAGCTGGTTTTATGGTTTTGGTGACCCTGTCTTTGACTTGACAAAACATTACACACAACTCTTGTAAATGTACTGTCCTAACATACTCTAAATTTATGCTTTTCGCCGTAAAACCTTTTTGAAATCGTAAACGTGGTTAGATTAAGGAGATGTTTATCTTTCAAATGGTGTAACATAGTTGTATTTTTGAAAAATTTGAATTTTGACATTTATTTGGATTCAAATTTGCCGCTCTTGAAATGCACCTGCTGTTGATGGAGTGCACCACGGGTGGCACGCTAGCGTCCCACCTAGCCCCAAGAGGTTATGCTAATCATGTAAATGTAATTAATTAGAAAGTCGGGCACCACGGAATAACGTTTATAGAGCCGTTATCTTCCGAATAAACTCTTAAAATACTTAGTAATCTTTTACATCGATAGCCGTCATCTTAAAACCTGTTGGGGCTCGGGGCAGTATTGAGACATTTTGAAAAAAATATGTGCCCATTTTTAACTGCCTCCTACACCAACTCAGAAGCTAGGATATGCATATTATTAACACATTCGGATAGAAAACACTCTGAATTTTCTAAAACAGTTTGAATGGTGTCTGTAAGTATAACAAAACTCATATTGCAGGCAAAAACCTGTGAAAAATAGATCCAAAAAATGTGAATTTTGTGACTGTACTATTTAGTGTCATTGTTTTATAGATACCATAGTGAGAAAGGATTCATTTCGCAACACCTACGGCTTCCACTAGATGTCAACGATCTTTATAAAGTTGTTTGAAGCGTCTTATGATAAACAGAGAGCAAATTAGAATCCAAGGAAGTTGACATGTCATCACTTCATTTTTTGCGCCTGCGCATAAATCTGAGAAACGTGAGTTTGTCATCATTTTTTATCTAGACATAGGATAGGTTGTGTGAAAATATTACTGATGTTTAACGTTAAAAATGGACCAAAAGATTAATGCTAAACAACATTTGACATGTTTGAACGAACATAAATAGATTATTTACTAGGTTTTTTTAGCTTTTCGGGCGTGATTTTACCAGCCCCCACCACGTTTTGTGGGAGCATAATGAACGCTAAGTACTTGGTGTTATTTGGACATAAATTATGAACTTTGTCAAAAGAAACCACATTTGTTCCGGACCTGGAATGCCTTCCGGACCTGGGATCCTGCCTTCTGATGGAGATAATCAAAGGTAAGGGGGTATTTACAATGTTATTATCGATTTTAGATGATGCTAACTGTATAGCATAGCCTGTTGTTCTTAGCATAGCACCCCGTTTATTGCAAAATGTGATTTCCCAGTAAAGTTATTTTGAGATCTGGCCATTCGGTGCAATTACGAGATGATAATATATTATTCTTTGAATGACAATATTATAATTTACCAATGTTTTCGAGTAGTAATTTTGTTATGTTCACCGGAAGCATTTCAGAGAAGAAAAAAATCTGAATTTCACGCTACTGTAAAATGCTGTTTTTGGATATAAATATGAACTTGATGGAACAAAAAATGCATGTATTGTATAACATAATGTCCTAGGAGTGTCATCTGATGGAGATTGACAAAAGTTAGTGCATAATTCAAGCTGGTTTCTGCTTTTGGTGACGCCTGACCTTGAATTGAAAATGGATGTTTGTACTTTTGTGGCTATGTACTGTCCTAACATAATCTAACTTTATGCTTTTGCCGTAAAGCCTCTTTGAAAATCGAACAATGTGGTTAGATTAAGGAGATGTTTATCATTTAAATTGTGTAAAATAGTTGATTGTTTGAGAATTGAAATTATTAGATTTTTGATGTTTTGAATTTCCAGCCTTGTTAGCAATCCCGGCTCGGGGTTCATTGCTAACCTGTAGCCCTAACAGGTTAATTAATCATCTTATTTTCAGTCTCATAATGAAAGTTGTAAATTCTTGGTTATCTTCACGAACCCTGGCTAACAAGTTGAATCAGCAATACAAAATTGGGTTTAATTATTTATTTACTAAATACCTAAACCAATCACACAGAATTACAAATACACAGAATACAAATGATGTCATACAGAAAACATCCCTGGTGGATGGAACCTGATGAAAGCTGGTTACACAAAGAAAGGGGTTGGGCTTGAGTGAAAGAGCGGGAAGACTTAGGAACAAAGAAACAGCAGCTATGCTATCGTAAATACATTATCTTATGCATTCTAAATTACTGCCCATTTGGAAAAGGAAAATGCAATAAATACTTACTCTGAGCTGCGCTTCGGTATATTGGTCGTAGATGCTGGCCGTGTTGGCCAACAGATCTTCCTGTCCTCGGAAGAATGTCTCTGGTGGTAAATTGGATACGTGGTGGTATCTTTGTCTGTTTGTTAGACTGGATCCGTCGTCCGTCCTTTCCTAACCCACGTCTTCAGCGGCCGCTGCTAACTGAACGGCTAGGAAGTATCACTTCTGTAGTGATTAAGCTCAAAGTTCATACCATTCGCCACCAAAGCTCACGCCCGAGGTTGGCTTAGTTCTGTACTTGACGTGTGTCCTTCTAACGTAGAGGCTGCAGACCTCACGTACTGGAACATGTGGTTATCTTTTCGTCAAAGGCTTATATAGTGGAGAGGGGAAGGATGTGTTTCATCGTTTATAACCCCTGTCTCTTCACAGGGGTGGGCCACTGATCAAGCAGGGCACTTTCCTTATGAAAACCCAAATCTCTCATTTGGAAGCTAAAATTACATTTAATCTCCTAACAAACAATTTCAATATCAAACATTTCAATTGCATAACAATTCCATGTGACTCTGATAACTAGAGGGTGTATACTTTCCCAGGTACAGTTTATGTCGTCCTGTCATCAGTCATAATGTCTCAGATGACAATCGAACTGACATCCATACTCATTACGTTCCAAAGCATATTTCCAACTGGTTTTATTACCAAAATATGGTTCCTTTCCCCATTTGTTTGATGTTCCCAGACTCTCTATATTTAACAGGACAGCAGTCCTTCAGGACAGCAGTCCTTCAGTAGGGTCAGAAAGAGAGGGGAAGGGAGAAAGGTATTTATGGGGGGTCATAAACCTTACCCACAGGCCAACGTCATGACAGTCCCCCCCATGTTGGGTTTAATCTTGCGATTAACCTGCATGTTGTAAACCAACATAAAAATTCATGTGGGTTGTCCTGGTTGTGGACCATCGTTGTGGTCCCCATCTGGCGGTCGACCCGGGTAGGGTGTCTGCAAATGAAGAAGTCCGCTCCAAGGCTGGGCAGCAGATGTCCAGTTGGTGGTTGCTATTGCAGTCCCCCTCTGGTGGCCGACCCGTAGGGTCTCTGCAAATGAAGAAGTCCGTTCCATGGCTCTGCAGCGGATGTCCGGATTGGGATCGCATTTCCGGACCCGTCGTCTGGTCGTCCAGACTGGAATATCTGGGCAGTAACTTAGGCAGATGTTAACCTCTTGGGGCTAGGTGGGACGCTAGCGTGCCACCCGTGGTGCACTCCATCAACAGCAGGTGCATTTCAAGAGCGGCAAATTTGAATCCAAATAAATGTCAAAATTCAAATTTTTCAAAAATACAACTATGTTACACCATTTGAAAGATAAACATCTCCTTAATCTAACCACGTTTTACGATTTCAAAAAGGTTTTACGGCGAAAGCATAAATTTAGAGTATGTTAGGACAGTACATTTACAAGAGTTGTGTGTAATGTTTTGTCAAGTCAAAGACAGGGTCACCAAAACCATAAAACCAGCTAAAATGATGCACTAACCTTTTACAATCTCCATCAGATGACACTCCTAGGACATTATGTTAGACAATGCATGCATTTTTAGTTCTATCAAGTTCATATTTATATCCAAAAACAGCGTTTTACTATGGCATTGATGTTGAGGAAATCGTTTCCCTCCAATAATCGGCAGTCAAGTCAGCGTCACAAATTAAATAATTAAAATTAGAAAACATTGGTAAAATATTATATTGTCATTTAAAGAATTATAGATTTACATCTTTTGAACGCAATCAACTTGCCAGATTTAAAAATAACCTTACTGGGAAATCACACTTTGCAATAATCTGAGCACTGCGCACAGAAAAATACGCTGTGATACAGACTAGACGTCATGTTGGGGAGATCTAAAATCGAAAATACTATGTAAATAATCCATTACCTTTGATTCTCTTCATCAGATGTCACTTCCAGGTATCACAGGTCCATAACGAATGTAGTTTTGTTCAAAAAAGCTCATCATTTATGTCCAAAAATCTCCGTCTCGTTAGCACATGATGTAAGCCAGCCGGACTTTCGTCATGAACGAGGGGAAAAAAATATATTTCCGTTCGTTCAAACATGTCAAACGTTGTATAGCATAAATCATTAGGGCCTTTTTTAACCAGAACATGAATAATATTCAAGGTGGACGAATGCATACTCTTTATAACGTATTGGAACGAGGGTACCCAACATCAACTTCGCGCGCAAGGTGTCTAATGGGCCATCATCGTTCCATGGCTCTTGTTCGGTCAGATCTCCCTCCAGAAGACTCAAAACACTTTGTAAAGGCTGGTGACATCTAGTGGAAGCAATAGGAAGTGCCAAAATATTCCTAAACCCCTGTGTTTTTCAATGGGATAGGTTTAAAGTCAATACAACACATCAGGTATCCACTTCCTGTCAGAAAATGTCTCAGGGTTTTGCCTGCCAAATGAGTTCTGTTATACTCACAGACACCATTCAAACAGTTTTGGAAACTTTAGAGTGTTTTCTATCCATATATAATAAGTATATGCATATTCTAGTTACTGGGTAGGATTAGTAACCAGATTAAATCGGGTACATTTTTTTATCCAGACGTGCAAATGCTGCCCCCTAGACCCAATCGACACACACTCATGAAATATATCATTACATTTCCTCCCAAATGAGCGGCGTTGTGGCACTAACTGATGGAGGTATGGGGGAGTTGTTTATGGCTTTATCACTTTCTATGTGCTGAAGAAAATGAAACAAAATGAATGAAAGCATAAACATAACAAAATATAGTTATGCCACCTTAACCTCTCTAGGATAGGTGGCACCAAATCGTCCCACCTACGTAACAGCCAGTGCAATCCCGTGGCGCGTTATTCAAAAACCTTAGAAATGCAAAAACTTCAATTTTTCAAACATATGACTATTTTACACCATTTTAAAGACAAGACTCTCGTTAACCTGTTGGGGATAGGGGGCAGTATTTGCACGGCTGGATAAAAAAGTACCCGATTTAATCTGGTTACTACACCTGCCCAGTAACTAGAATATGCATATAATTATTGGCTTTGGATAGAAAACACCCTAAAGTTTCTAAAACTGTTTGAATGTTGTCTGTGAGTATAACAGAACTCCTATGGCAGGCCAAAACCTGAGAAGATTTCAAGAAGGAAGTGGCCTGTCTGAGAAGTAGTGTTTCATCTTGGCTCTTTTTATTGAAGACTCAGGATCTGTGCAATAAGCGTGACACTTCCTACGTCTTCCATAGGGTCTCAGAGCCCGGGGAAAATGTTGAACGATATCGAGGCAGGCTCTGGCTGAAACACTTTATCGCTTTTGGCAAGTGGCCACTCAGAGTACTATGGGCTTAGGCGTGTGCCCGCTTCGACCGAATGGTTTCTTTTCCTTTGTCTGTTTATCTAAACGCAGATTCCCGGTCGGAATATTATCGCTTTTTTATGAGAAAAATGGCATAAAAATTGATTTTAAACAGCGGTTGACATGCTTCAAGTACGGTAATGGAATATTTAGAATTCTTTTGTCACGAATTGCGCCATGCTCGTCACCCTTATTTAGCCTTTAGGATAGTGTCTAGAACGCATCGAACAAAACGCCGCTGTTTGGATATAACGATGGATTATTTTGGACCAAACCAACATTTGTTATTGAAGTAGAAGTCCTGGGAGTGCATTCTGACGAAGACAACAAAGGTAAGAACATTTTTCTTATAGTAAATCTGACTTTGATGAGTGCTAAACCTGCTGGGTGTCTAAATAGCTAGTCCTGTGATGCTGGGCTATCTACTGAGAATATTGCAAAATGTGCTTTCACCGAAAAGCTATTTTAAAATCGGACATATCGAGTGCATAGAGGAGTTCTGTATCTATAATTCTTAAAATAATTGTTATGCTTTTTGTGAACGTTTATCGTGAGTAATTTAGTAAATTCACCGGCAGTGTTCGGTGGGAATGCTAGTCACATGCTAGTCACATGCTAATGTAAAAAGCTGGTTTTTGATATAAATATGAACTTGATTGAACAAAACATGCATGTATTGTATAACATAATGTCCTAGGGTTGTCATCTGATGAAGATCATCAAAGGTTAGTGCTACATTTAGCTGTGGTTTGGTTTATGTGACATTATATGCTAGCTTGAAAAATGGGTGTCTGATTATTTCTGGCTGGGTAGTCTGCTGACATAATCTAATGTTTTGCTTTCATTGTAAAGCCTTTTTGAAATCGGACAGTGTGACGTTCAGAACTAGCATACCCCCGCAAACTTCCGGGGAATTTACTAACAATTTACTAAATTACTCACGATAAACGTTCACAAAAAGCATAACAATTATTTTAAGAATTATAGATAAAGAACTCCTCTATGCACTCAATATGTCCGATTTTAAAATAGCTTTTGGTGAAAGCACATTTTGCAATATTCTAAGTACATAGCCCAGGCATCACGGGGGCTAGCTATTTGGACACCTGGCAAGTTTAGCCTTCACCAAAATCAGATTTACTATTATAAAAGTTTCATTACCTTTTGTTGTCTTCGTCAGAATGCACTCCCAGGACTGCTACTTCAATAACAAATGTTGGTTTGGTCCCAAATAATCCATCGTTATATCCGAATAGCAGCTTTTTGTTCGTATGCTCCAGAAACTATCCAAAATGGTAAATCAGGGTCACGCGCATGGCGCAATTCGTGACAAAGAATTTCTAAATATTCCATTACCGCACTTGAAGCATGTCAACCGCTTGTTTAAATCCATTTTTATGCAATTTATCTCGTAGCGTAATATTCGACCGGGAATCTCCTTTCGCAAACAGAGGAAAAATCACTAAGACGGGGCAGCCGGGCACGCGCCAAGCCCACAGTCCCTTGATCGGCCACTCGAGAAAGGCGATAATGTGTTTCAGCCTGGGGCTGGTATGACGACATTCAGGTTTTTCCCGGGCTCTGAGCGCCTATGGAAGACGTAGGAAGTGTCACGTTAGGAGCAGAGATCCTTTGTAAAAGATAGAGATGGCAAAGAAGTTCAAGAAATGGTCAGACAGGCCACTTCCTGTAAAGGAATCTCTCAGGTTTTGACCTGCCATTTGAGTTCTATTATACTCACAGACACCATTCAAACAGTTTTAGAAACTTTGGAGTGTTTTCTATCCAAAGCCAATAATTATATGCATATTCTAGTAACTGGGCAGGAGTAGTAACCAGATTAAACTCGGGTACGTTTTTTATCCAGCCGTGAAAATACTGCCCCTAGCCATAACAGGTTAAGTGGTCCTAGCAAAAATCCTAATTGGATGTTCCGTTGTGCATGTGCGTTTATGCTTACAATCGCGCATGTCAAGGGGAAGAAAACCAAGTATCCTGGCAGATTACAACTTGTTCAGAATGAGTCTGACGTAGTCAGGTAATTTTCAGGTCAATGCCTGGAGGTCAGTCAGAATTGGTGTCAAGGGGAGTCTGTAGTAGTTTTTCACAAGTCACTGTGTCTACCACTATTGTAGTGGCGGTAGGTATGAAGTCTATTTCATAGCTATGTTATCCACGGAGGAGCTAACCTCACGACGGAAGTACTCTTTAAGTATTGGACCAGTCATACGTGGTGGGATCATGGTTCATGACTTCTAATAACTTTTCTCCTGAACGGAGGGTTCTATTTATTAGTGGCATGTGTTAACCATTGGAAGAGTGCAATGGAGATCCCTTCCCGTGTTGCACTCTGAGTGACTCCTATGTCGCTATTATCAATAGCAATTTAACTTGTGAGGTTACTAATCCTCTTACTGAGTGTTGCTGGACTGACTGTGGTATTGGTACTGGTATTCAAGGGGTCCAGTTGTCCTACCGATTTATTCTGAAATATTAAAACTGAACACATGATTGGAGAGCATATTACTAGTTGTATTGTAGTTGAACCTACACATGGCAAGGAATGATTATTGTTGCCATTTGTTTTGGAGGTGGACAAGTCCACTGGACTTCTTTTACGACCAGTGTGGTACACCTCAGAACTATCTTAGATGTGTTCTAAGATATCCCCATCTAGGGGGCCTGTCTGCTCCTCACTGTTCTCATAGGGGAGTTTACAACTAGATTTGATTTATGCTCTGGCGGCCTCGCACGGTGTTGTCCGTAGTCTCGACCCCCACCGGCCTCGATGAGGCTCATCATGGGTCTGGGCTACTATTCCCCCTTTGTGTCTCGGGACCCCCCACCAGTGGGTGGTGTTGGTGTCCGAGGCGTAAACGAAAAAGTCCAGACCCTATGAACGAGTTGTCAGTGATCGCGTTATTATGAGAATGGCTGTAACCTATCAACCAAATCTCCTGGTGTTTGTGCTTCAACACCCTCAGTGGCTGTCGAGGTCTGTCAGTCACCACCGCGTCCGCGTGTGGCAACCTCTTCAGTACCTGCAAACTGAGGCGAGGATATCGGTCTGTGATATCACAAAAGTGTTTCACCAGTGGGAGTCATCGGGTCAGTTGCTGGACTGACACCATTAGTGTCATTGTAAGGGGTGACAGTCCCCAACAAAGCAGAAGGTGTATCATCGGAAGCAGAGTGTACTCTGCGCATCAATGCTTTTTCTTGCTGAGACGGCCGCGAGTGCTTGCGGAAGTATCCGAAGGGCAAGAGAAGTTCATCTCAACTACAATATTGCACGACTGCAAGGAGGAGGGAAGTTGCTCATTCACAGAGACAGCTGGCTCGAAATCATGAAAAGAATGGTCAATCAGATTGGCTGATGGAATGTGTTGAAATATCGTGAATATCTCCTTGGATCGGATTCTGCACCAAGAGGTTTCTAAACGTCTTTTTCCCAAGGGGTGCTTTCGACAGATACCCTTCGTGAATGACTGCGTTGCAGCTAGCGTTAGGGAAAGACAGTTTGGTCAGTGGAGAAGGCACTGTGGCCTGTGACCAACCTGGTTGGTTTTCCAATCCATCAATGGGAGTAATCGATCCATCAAGTCTGCTCCAAGTAGCAGGGGGTTACAGTTTCGAGGCTGGTAACATACACAGGGTGAACGAACGATACGTCCTTGAAGTGTAGTTTCAGCATGACTTTCAATGTGAGAGGCGAGGTAGTCTGAGTGACCCTCGAAGTGTAGTTTCGCATCGTTCCACTTTAACCTCTATGGGACCGGCGGGACGAATTCGTCCCACCTACGTAACATCCACTGCCAGCCTGTGGCGCGATTTTCAAAATCTTCAAAATCCTATTACTTCAATTTCTCAAACATATGACTATTTTACAGCCATTTAAAGATAAGACCTCGTTAATCTAACCACACTGTCCGATTTCAAAAAGGCTTTACAACGAAAGCAAAACATTAGATTATGTCAGCAGAGTACCAAGCCAGAAATAATCAGACAACCCATTTTTCAAAGCCAGCATATAATGTCACCAAAACCCAGAAGACAGCTAAATGCAGCACTCACCTTTGATGATCTTCATCAGATGACAAACCCTAGGACATTATGTTATACAATACATGCATGTTTTGTTCTCAAGTTCATATTTATATCAAAAACCAGCTTTTTACATTAGCATGTGACGTTCAGAACTAGCATACCCCCGCAAACTTATGTGGGAATTCGCTAACATTTTACTAAATTACTCACGATAAACGTTCACAAAAAGCATAACAATTATTTTAAGAATTATAGATACAGACCTCCTCTATGCACTGATATGTCCGATTTTAAAATAGCTTTTTGGTGAAAGCACATTTTGCAATATTCTAAGTATATAGCCCAGGCATCACGGGCTCGCTATTTAGACACCCGGCAAGTTTAGCACTCACCATAATCATATTTACTATTATAAAAATGTCATTACCTTTTGGTTGTCTTATCAGAATGCACACCCAGGACGTCTACTTCAATAACAAATGTTGGTTTGGTCCAAAATAATCCATCGTTATATCCGAATAGCGGCGTTTGTTCGTATGCTTCAGACACTATCCGAAATAGTAAAGAAGTGGCAAGCGCTTGGCGTAATTCCTGACAATAAAATTCAAAGTATTCAATTGCGACGTCAAGCATGTCAATCGCTTCGCTGTTTAAAATCAATTTTTACGTCATTTTTCTCGTAGAAAGCGGTAAAATTCGACAGGGGAATCTCCTTTTCGCAAACAGAGGAAAAAATCCCAAAGGCGGGGCGGTCGGGGGTCACCGCATAAGCTAGTGTCTCTTGATGGGCCACTTGGAGAAAGGCGATAATGTGTTTCAGCCTGGGGCTGGAATGACGACATTTTTTTTCCGGCTATGAGAGCCTATGGACGAACGTGGGAAGTGTCACGTTAGAGCAGAGATCCTTAGTAAATGATAGAGATGGCAAAGAAGTTCCAGAAATGGTCAGACAGGCCACTTCCTGTAAAGGAATCTTCAGGTTTGACCTGCCATTTGAGTTCTGTTATACTCACAGACACCATTCAAACAGTTTTAGAAAATTTAGGGTGTTTTCTATCCATATGTAACTAAGATATGCATATTCTAGTTACGAGTAGGGAGTGGTAACCAGATTAAATCGGGTATGTATCCATGTCAATGCTGCCCCTAGCCCTAACAGGTTTTAACCAACGTTAGTTGGCTTCGAAGCCCCTTTTTGAGATAATCGAAACAACTGTTTGAGAGATGAGTGATAGTTGTCGCACCCGAATCACCACTAGCGCATGACAAGTTAAGCAATCCTCCAGGACTGTTTCCAGGTATGGCCGTGATTAGATTCGTGGTTAGTGGACATATTCCCCACAAAGTGGAGTGGTCGTCGCAACGACGTGATGTGCCATTTTGTTCAAGGTGGAAGCAGATAGACTTTTCCGATTTTGAGTGGCTTGGCGTTTGACCTTTTCTTCGCAACCTTTGTATCAGAGTCTATAGACAAAGCCCAAAGGGGCTTGTTTCTTGATCAAGCGGCCCTGGATAGGGTCTTGAATGAGAGCGAGGAAATTTGAACTTCTTGTCCTTGCTATGGGTGGTTAATTTCTGTGGACCTGGTGTCCGGTAATTCCCCGTTTAGTCCTTGTGACTTGATCTTTTTAACCCTTTTCTCAAATTGCTCGCTTTAGGTTCTTCCCGTAAGTGGGACTTCTGGAGAATCATTGGTCTACGTTTTTGATCGTCCTTCAACCCTTTGTTACCCTTGTGCTCTGACACTTTGTGTGGGTTGGGTGGAAGAGTACCGGTCGATTGTGCGTAGTCGTTTTGAAGGCGACGTACTTTACAGTTTATATTTGACCGCGGCGGTTAGTTGGAATCATGGTTTCGTGGTAGAAACTGTTGTTGAAACGTCATCTCTCGGACGCTCAATACCTGAGAATCAACCTCTCTGGATGGTGCTCCTGGTCAGACTTCAAAACCCCGTGGTCTAGGGCTCTTAGAATTGCAACTTTGATGCCTCAAAAGCTGTGCTTGCAAGCTCTCTGAGTTGTAAGATAGGCAAGCCAACGTGGAACTGAGGCCCATGGATACATGTTCGACAGAAACATTTGTTTGAATGGTAACAGCTCTTCCATTCCTGTTTCCGTAGAGTCAAAGTAAGTTAAACAAGGCTATGATAGAAAGCTTGTGGGTGTTCGTTTCTGAGCTTGTTTGACGGTTAGCCAGTGAGCTATCGTTTGCAGTCCCAGAACCACTAGAATTCTATTTTCAAAGCTCTGGCAAGTTTAGCATAGTCATTTAGCACGGTCGTTGCTGTTGTAGACAAATTAACCTCTATGCGGCTCAGGACGCTAGCGTAGCCACCGCGGGAAATTTCAATCAGACAGCAGGTTTAACAAGATGCGGCAAATGGAATAAACCCAAATAAATGTCAAAATTCAAATTTCAAACACAACTATTTTAAGGTCCCTTTGAAAGATAAACATCTCCTTAATCTAACCACGTTTTACGATTTCAAAGGTTTTTTACGAGCGAAAGCATAAATTTAGAGTATGTTAGACGGTACATTTACAAAGAGTTGTGTAATGTTTTGCTCAATTTCAAAGACAGGGTCACTAAAAACCATAAAAACCAGCCTAAAATGATGCACTAACCTTTTACAATCTCCATCAGATGACACTCCTAGGACATTGTTAGAAAATGCATGCATTTTTAGTTCTATCAAGTTCATATTTATATCTAAAAACAGCGTTTTACTATGGCATTGATGTTGGCTGAGGAAATCGTTTCCACTCCAATAACCGGCAGTCAAGTCAGCGTCACAAATTAAATAATTAAAATTAGAAAACATTGGTAAAATATTATATTGTCATTTAAAGAATTATAGATTTACATCTCTTGAACGCAATCAACTTGCACAGATTTAAAAATAACCTTACGGGAAATCAGCACTTGGGGTTAATCTGAGCACTGCGCCCAGTGGAAAAATACGGCGTTGCTATGTATACCAGACTAGACGTCATGTTGGGGAGATCTAAAATCGAAAATACTATGTAAATAATCCATACCTTTATTCCTATTATCAGATGTCACTTCCAGGTATCACAGGTCCATAACGAAGGTAGGTTTTGTTCAAAGCTCATCATTTGTGTCCAAAAATCTCCAGTCTTGTTAGCACATTATCTAAGCCAGCCGGACTTCGTTAACTAGGGAAAAAAATATATTTCCGTTCGTTCAAACATGTCAAAACGTTGCTAAAGGCATAAATCATTAGGGCCTTTTTTAGCCAGAACATGAATAATATTCAAGGTGACGAATGCATGCTACTCTTTAACGTATGGAACGAGTTTGGTACCCAACATGAACTCGGCTAAGGTGTCTAATGGGGACATCATCGTTCCATGGCTCTTGTCCGGTCAGGGATCCCTCCAGAAGACTCTTGTTAAAACACTTTGAAAAGGCTGGTGACACTCTAGTGGGAAACAATAGGGAAAGAAAAATATTCCTCAGCCCCTGTGTTTTCAATGGGATAGGTTTGGGCTATAATACAACACATCAGGTATCCACTTTCCTGTCAGGGAAAATGTTCTGAGGGTTTTTGCCTCACAAATGAGTTCTGTTATACTCACAGACACCATTCAGACAGTTTTAGAAACTTTAGAGTGTTTTCTATCCATATATAATAAGTATATGGTATTCTAGTTACTGATTAAGCCTTAAGATTTGATCGGGTACATTTTTTTTTTTATACAGGCATGCAAATACTGCCCCTGGCTAACAGAGTTAACTTGTCCCATGT
>NW_025547681.1:0-5000 GCF_905237065.1 Salmo salar
TTAACTTCTTTGGGCTAGGGGGCAGTATTTTCACATCCGGATAAAAAACGTACCCGATTTAATCTGGTTACTACTCCTGCCCAGTAACTAGAATATGCATATACTTATTACATATGGATAGAAAACACCCTAAAGTTTCTAAAACTGTTTGAATGGTGTCTGTGAGTATAACAGAACTCATTTGGCAGGCAAAAACCTGAGAAGGTTTCATGCAGGAAGTGGCCTGTCTGACAAGGTGTTGTTGTTCTTGCTTCTGTTTATTGAAGAGTCAGGATCTTAGCTGTAACGTGACACTTCCTACGGCTCCAATAGGCTCTCAGAGCCCGGGAAAAACCTGAACGATGACGAGGCAGCCTCAGGCTGAAACACATAATCGCCTTTGCCAAGTGGCCCATCAGAGGACAATGGAATTAGGCGCGTGCCTGATTCGACCCAGTGATATATTTTCCTTCGGCTGTTTACCTAATTGCAGATTCCCGGTCGGAATATTATCGCTTTTTAACGAGAAAAATGGCATAAAAATTGATTTTAAACAGCGGTTGACATGCTTCGAAGTATGGTAATGAAATATTTAGAAATCTTTTGTCACGAAATGCGCCGTGCGCACGACCCTTATTTACCATTCGGATAGTGTCTAGAACGCATCGAACAAAACGCCGCTGTTGGAACATAACTATGGATTATTTTGGACCAAACCAACATTTGTTATTGAAGTAGAAGTCCTGGGAGTGCATTCTGACGAAGAACAGGAAAGGTAATCAAAACTTTTCTAATAGTAAATCTGACTTTGGTGAGTGCTAAACTTGGTGGCTGTCTAAATAGCTAGCCCTGTGATGCCGGGCTATCTACTTAGAATATTGCAAAATGTGCTTTCACCCGAAAAGCTATTTTAAAATCGGACATATCGAGTGCATAGAGGAGCTCTGTATCTATAATTCTTAAAATAATTGTTATGCTTTTTGTGAACATTTATCGTGAGTAATTTATATGAACTTGATTGTTCACAAAAAACATAACAATTATTTTAAGAATTATAGGTTAACTTACACAGCGACTCAACTTTCATAGAAGTTGTTCAGGAAACCTAAACCCGATGCTAAACCTTAAAACTTACTTCATATATGATGCAGGAGCCAAGCCTGAAAAGAGCTGGTGGAGCTGTGGAAATATTCTCTCTTCTTCTTCTGTATCTCGCAACCAACATTAATATTCTCTTTTCCTCGTCCTCGATTTGAACGTAAAAATAAATGCTTCTTTCAACAAAAGGTGAAATGACATGTCAATCAGCATCAAACTGCCAGTAGCGAATGACATTTTGGGGAGGCACTGGACACCCCTGACATCTGAATGCCACCTCGGACACCCCTCAAACTCCGCCCCTGTTGTAATACGGCCTGGATTCGAACCAGGGTGTCTGTACTGATCCTCTAGCACTGAGATGCAGTGCCTTAGACCGGTGAGCCACTCAGGAGCCCTAGAGATGTAAATAAATGGTGTTTCTTTAAAAAGATGGACCTGGCTGACATGGACGGTTTCCTCACCTTATTCTCCTTGTGGTTATCCATGGTTGTTGGTTATTTACCGGGTAACAACAAGTGAAAACGAAACAAGGACTGAAGCACTCCTTATTTTACTCAATTAGCGACTGAATGAAATGATGTTTCTTTGAAAAGATGGGCGTCTGATATGAAACATACATACCAGGGTAAAGGATCCACAGACACAATCTGATATGAAACATACATACAAGGGTAAAGGATCCACAGAGTCTGATATGAAACATACATACAAGGGTAAAGGATCCACAGAGGCTGATATGAAACATACATACAAGGGTAAAGGATCCACAGAGTCTGATATGAAACATACATACAAGGGTAAAGGATCCACAGAGTCTGATATGAAACATACATACAAGGGGAAAGGATCCACAGACACAGAGGCTGATATGAAACATACATACAAGGGTAAAGGATCCACAGAGTCTGATATGAAACATACATACAAGGGTAAAGGATCCACAGAGTCTGATATGAAACATACATACAAGGGGAAAGGATCCACAGAGTCTGACATGAAACATATATACAAGGGTAAAGGATCCACAGAGTCTGATATGAAACATACATACAAGGGGAAAGGATCCACAGACACAGAGGCTGATTATCTTTCTGCACATCTCTTTATTTACAACGCTGGTTGCCATGGTTAACACAAACACAGGACATTAAGTGCTACCTGAATTGACTCAGAATAGTAACATAAGTGTAGTCCTACAGTGAGGTCACAGAGAGGTCAAACAGGTGTGTGTGTTAGTCAGATTACCCAGTGTCCACAGCAACACTATTGATGATTCTCTACTCCCAGTGTAGTGGTGTACTGTGGTCTTAGTCCCCCCCCTCATTACCATTATTTACCATGACGTCTCTATGAAAAGTCATCTGACCATAGAGTCTTGAAGTGTTAATACTTTCTGGATCTTGTCAGAGCTGGACATTAAAACTGGTTCTTCCCTTATTGAAATGGTGAATAAAGGAACACACAGCTTTCATTTTCAATAAAGACAAAATGAAGAAAAGTTTAGAGAGTTAATGTATGATTTAATACGGCCTGTACCTCTGTATTGCAGCAAGTCAAATAAAGATGAGTGGAAACAGGAAGTGTGACTTCTTTCCCTAAAGTGAACATTGGAGACATGACTCTGATCATACTGTCCCTTTAATAGTGGAGACATAACTCTGATCATTCTCCTGTATAGATACTGTTCCTATCATAGTGGCTTTTAGACTGGTCCCGTTACTGCTATGAATTCAATGCCACATTTCAGATTTCTCCTATATTACCAGTTAGCAGAGTACCTTCTAGGAGCGGAGAAAATACATTTCTCTAGACAATTGGAACACCTGGACCAAATGCCTTGTATAAAGTCCTGCACTTAATGTTGGAATCAGGTATGTTATATTATCTGTTGACAGTCTGAATGAATACATTGATAAATGCCTCTAACCACAGATAACATCTACAGACTGTGCAGGGTGTCTGGGTAAAGAACAACATCTGATGAAACTACGGAAACCAAAATATAAATGCAACATACAACAATTTCAAACATTTACTGAGTTACAGTTCATATAAGGACATTGGTAATTTGAAGAAGTATTCAGAAACATATTCTATTCTAACTTACAATAAAAGTGAAGTGACTCCAAAATGACAGGACATTATTCACCATTCAGTTTCTATTAGGAAAAACATCATCCAAAACACAACCAAGACAAACTGCAAATTAATTCAACAAGTTTGTAGAGTCACAAACTATATGTAGTTAAGGAGAAGTGTATCTTTAAAATGGTGTAAAATAGTCGTATGTTTGAGAACTTTGAATTATGACATTTTGTTGTTTTGAATTTGGCGCTCTGATTTTCACTGGCTGTTGAATAGTGTTAACCGTGGGTGGGACGGTAGCGTCCCACCTGCCCAAGTGAGGTTAATCACTGCAAGCAAGGAAAATGGGACCAAATACTAAAGGTGAGATTGGCTGGAAGACCAACAAAGTCCCCTGTCCCCGAGGTGAAGAGGACACCTCCAGTCTATGGGTCTGGTCCCCTGGCCAGGATGGAAACTAATACCTCCAGTCTATGGGTCTGGTCCCCTGGCCAGGATGGAAACTAATACCTCCAGTCTATGGGTCTGGTCCCCTGGCTAGGATGGAAACTAATACCTCCAGTCTATGGGTCTGGTCCCCTGGCCAGGATGGAAACTAATACCTCCAGTCTATGGGTCTGGTCCCCTGGCCAGGATGGAAACTAATACCTCCAGTCTATGGGTCTGGTCCCCTGGACAGGATGGAAACTAATACCTCCAGTCTATGGGTCTGGTCCCCTGGCCAGGATGGAAACTAATACCTCCAGTCTATGGGTCTGGTCCTCTGGCCAGGATGGAAACTAATACCTCCAGTCTATGGGTCTGGTCCCCTGGCCAGGATGGAAACTAATACCTCCAGTCTATGGGTCTGGTCCCCTGGCCAGGATGGAAACTAATACCTCCAGTCTATGGGTCTGGTCCTCTGGCCAGGATGGAAACTAATACCTCCAGTCTATGGGTCTGGTCCTCTGGCCAGGATGGAAACTAATACCTCCAGTCTATGGGTCTGGTCCCCTGGCCAGGATGGAAACTAATACCTCCAGTCTATGGGTCTGGTCCTCTGGCCAGGATGGAAACTAATACCTCCAGTCTATGGGTCTGGTCCTCTGGCCAGGATGGAAACTAATACCTCCAGTCTATGGGTCTGGTCCCCTGGCCAGGATGGAAACTAATACCTCCAGTCTATGGGTCTGGTCCCCTGGACAGGATGGAAACTAATACCTCCAGTCTATGGGTCTGGTCCCCTGGCTAGGATGGAAACTAATACCTCCAGTCTATGGGTCTGGTCCCCTGGCTAGGATGGAAACTAATACCTCCAGTCTATGGGTCTGGTCCCCTGGACAGGATGGAAACTAATACCTCCAGTCTATGGGTCTGGTCCCCTGGCTAGGATGGAAACTAATACCTCCAGTCTATGGGTCTGGTCCCCTGGCTAGGATGGAAACTAATACCTCCAGTCTATGGGTCTGGTCCCCTGGCCAGGATGGAAACTAATACCTCCAGTCTATGGGTCTGGTCCCCTGGACAGGATGGAAACTAATACCTCCAGTCTATGGGTCTGGTCCCCTGGCCAGGATGGAAACTAATACCTCCAGTCTATGGGTCTGGTCCTCTGGCCAGGATGGAAACTAATACCTCCAGTCTATGGGTCTGGTCCTCTGGCCAGGATGGAAACTAATACCTCCAGTCTATGGGTCTGGTCCCCTGGCCAGGATGGAAACTAATACCTCCAGTCTATGGGTCTGGTCCCCTGGCCAGGATGGAAACTAATACCTCCAGTCTATGGGTCTGGTCCTCTGGCCAGGATGGAAACTAATACCTCCAGTCTATGGGTCTGGTCCCCTGGCTAGGATGGA
>NW_025547681.1:10000-27226 GCF_905237065.1 Salmo salar
AACCTCTCACCATTACCAATAACAGAGGCTACAACAAAACATGCTAACCTCTCACCATTACCAATAACAGAGACTACAACAAAACATGCTAACCTCTCACCATTACCAATAACAGAGACTACAACAAAACATGCTAACCTCTCACCATTAGCAATAACAGAGGCTACAACAAAACATGCTAACCTCTCACCATTACCAATAACAGAGGCTACAACAAAACATGCTAACCTCTCACCATTACCAATAACAGAGGCTACAACAAAACATGCTAATCTCTCACCATTACCAATAACAGAGGCTACAACAAAACATGCTAACCTCTCACCATTACCAATAACAGAGACTACAACAAAACATGCTAACCTCTCACCATTAGCAATAACAGAGGCTACAACAAAACATGCTAACCTCTCACCATTAGCAATAACAGAGGCTACAACAAAACATGCTAACCTCTCACCATTACCAATAACAGAGGCTACAACAAAACATGCTAACCTCTCACCATTACCCATAAGAGGCTACAACAAAACATGCTAATCTCTCACCATTACCAATAACAGAGGCTACAACAAAACATGCTAACCTCTCACCATTACCAATAACAGAGACTACAACAAAACATGCTAACCTCTCACCATTACCAATAACAGAGGATACAACAAAACATGCTAACCTCTCACCATTAGCAATAACAGAGGATACAACAAAACATGCTAACCTCTCACCATTACCAATAACAGAGGCTACAACAAAACATGCTAACCTCTCACCATTACCAATAACAGAGGCTACAACAAAACATGCTAACCTCTCACCATTACCAATAACAGAGGCTACAACAAAACATGCTCACCTCTCACCATTACCAATAACAGAGGCTACAACAAAACATGCTAACCTCTCACCATTACCAATAACAGAGGATACAACAAAACATGCTAACCTCTCACCATTACCAATAACAGAGGATACAACAAAACATGCTAACCTCTCACCATTACCAATAACAGAGGCTACAACAAAACATGCTAACCTCTCACCATTACCAATAACAAAGGCTACAACAAAACATGCTAACCTCTCACCATTACCAATAACAGAGACTACAACAAAACATGCTAACCTCTCATCATTACCAATTTATTTATTTATTTCACCTTTATTTAACCAGGTAGGCAAGTTGAGAACAAGTTCTCATTTACAATTACGACCTGGCCAAGATAAAGCAAAGCAGTTCGACACATATAACAACACAGAGTGACACATGGAGTTAAACAAATGTAACCCTCTCACCAGGCTTGAATATGACTCTCACAACATTAACATATGTAGAGTATCTCAGCAGCATGGGATGTTAGGTGAGAAGGACATCTCCAATAAGAATTCCTATTGTAAACTATCTAGGGTTATGACAATAGGGTATTAACTTCAGATGAAATGATTATAGGTTTCTGTTATTGAATCAGGATAAACCATCCCATGCATTAAATTAAAACAATTAATGACTCCACCAAGGCAACATACATAATGTTCCATATGTGTATTAAAACATTTTCAAACACAAATACATGTTCAGACACAACATCAAAAGAAAAAAAATAATAATAATAAACCCCAATGAGTCGTGCACAACCCGTGTCCAAATTAAGCACCTCACATTGTGGTTACTCACGACTTGGTAGATATTCCCTCAGCGAAGTATGTCAGTTCCATGCAGGTTTCCTCACCAAGTCCAAGGCAGCACAGCTACCCATGCAGACAGTACTCCTTAGTAACCGATATCCCCATGGCAACACGAACTCGTTAAACTTCCCAAGCAATTATCTCCCGGTGTCACACGATGCTAGGCTAACCTCTAGCTGGCTAATACCTCCACGACGAGTCGGTAGATTCAGTCTTTACAAAAGTTTTAACGAAATTATAACAACTCTTTTATTAAATAAAACATGTATTTCCCTTCATGTCTTAGTAGCTATGGGTTTTGTTGTAGTTCTGTCGTCTTCTTTTATAATTTTTCTTCACCAACCGTCCTGAGGTAAAACGTCCATCCTTTCATCAACGTCTTTTTCCCTCCCGTTAACCAGGTCAACTCCCATTGGCCACAACTTAACAAGCGACCTTATTGGTCAAAACGTAAACTTCAAAGTAAAACAAACTATTCACTTATACATTAAATAAATATTTCTTCAAAAAGCATAATGCATTAACAACATTACAGTTTAGGAGCAATTCAATCATCTTTTAAATATAATACCAATTAATTATAACAAATAAACTCAATACTTGGTTCAAACAAGGGTATTACACAAACATACAGTCAATAATACAGTAGAAAAATAAGTCTATATACAATGTGAGCAAATGAAGTGAAATAAGGGAAGTAAAGGCAAAAAAAGGCCATGGTGGCAAAGTAAATACAATATAGCAAGTAAAACACTGGAATGGTAGATATGCAGTGGAAGAAAGTGCAAAGTAGAAATATAAATAATGGGATGCAAAGGAGCTAAATAAATAAATACAGTAGGGGAAGAGGTAGTTGGGCTAAATTATAGATGGGCTATGTAAAGGTGCAGTAATCTGTGAGCTGCTCTGACAGCTGGTGCTTAAAGCTAGTGAGGGAGATAAGTGTTTCCAGTTTTAGAGATTTTTGTAGTTCGTTCCAGTCATTGGCAGCAGAGAACTGGAAGAAGAGGCGGCCGAAGGAGGAATTGGCTTTGGGGGTGACCAGGGAGATATACCTGCTGGAGCGCGTGCTACAGGTGGGTGCTGCTATGATGACCAGTGAGCGGAGATAAGGGGGGACTTTACCTAGCATGGTCTTGTAGATGACCTGGAGCCAGTGGGTTTGGCGACGAGTATGAAGCGAGGGCCAGACAACGAGAGCGTACAGGTCGCAGTGGTGGGTAGTACTGTATATGGGGATTTGGTGACAAAACGGATGGCACTGTGATAGACTGCATCCAATTTATTGAGTAGGGTATTGGAGGCTATTTTGTAAATGACATCGCCGAAGTCGAGGATCGGTAGGATGGTCAGTTTTATAAGGGTATGTTTGGCCGCATGAGTGAAAGATGCTATGTTGCGAAATAGGAAGCCAGTTCTAGATTTAATTTTAGATTGGAGATGCTTATAGTGAGTCTGGAAGGAGAGTTTACAGTCTAACCAGACACCTAGGTATTTGTAGGTGTCCACATATTCTAAGTCAGAAGCATCCAGAGTAGTGATGCTGGACGGGCGGGCAGGTGCAGGCAGCGATCGGTTGAAGAGCATGCATTTAGTTTTACTTGTAGTTAAGAGCAGTTGGAGGCCACGGAAGGAGAGGTGTATGGCATTGAAGCTCGTCTAGAGGTTAGTTAACACAGTGTCCAAAGAAGGGCCAGAAGTATACAGAATAACACCAATAACAGAGGGGGTCTGATCTTTGTGCCTCTGTAACTTTCTCATTCATCATCATTAACGATTCATTCATGATTATTCATAATCATGGTAGCATCCACATGAATGTAGAAGTGTTCAGAAACATCTTCTATTCTTACTGACAATACAAGTGAAGTGACTCCAAAATGACAGGACATTATTCACCATTCAGTTTCTATTAGGAAAAACATTATCTAAAACACAACCAAAACAAACTGCAAATGAATTCAACAAGTTTGTAGAATCACAAGCTTGATGTAATCACTGCAGGCATGGAACATGGGACCAAATACTAAACTTCTGACTACTTTAATACAATATAAGTGAATTTGTCCAAATAATTAAGACTTCTTCAAATGGGAGAACTACGTACAGAAAGTGCTTTAATTTCTAAACGGTAAAACAGATATGTATGAAAATACCCTCAAATAAAAGGTGACATTCTGTAAGGTCACCTAATATGAAACAACTCAAATCCAAAATGCTGGATCATAGCACCACATTTAAAACTGTAAGCTTCACTGTCCAAACACATATGGTGTGTACTATGTGTGCCTGGTAAACACATGTGGATCTGGTGAACAGTTATCACTTGTTGACCAACTACAGGAATACTGACCTCAGAATCTCCAGTTTACAGTGGGGATCCCCCAGTCCAGCAGAGAGCAGCTTCACTCCTGAATCCTTCAGGTCATTGTTTCTCAGGTCCAGCTCTCTCAGGTGTGAGGGGTTTGACCTCAGAGCTGAGACCAGAGAAGCACAGCCTTCCTCTGTGACTCCACAGCCTGACAGCCTGACAAAGAGATCATCATGACTTCACAAACATACTGTTAATTTAACGAGTAGTGTAGAAGGACAATGGTAGATGCATTAGGTTTATTCTCTCAAACAACATATAGATTCATCTTCCGTCTCCTAGAATTGTATTGTCATATTGTTATACTAATCGGATTTATTCAATATGTTATTCAATATAAAATTATATACATATTATAATACATATTTTTCTCTAAACATAATATTTCTTCCTGATGAATACTTCTTATATGTCATTTTATTTACTCACAGAGCAGCACTGGAGGCTTTGACCACTGGCAGCAGCCTCAGAAGACCTTCCTCTGATCTGGAGTATTTCTTCAGGTCAAACACATCCAGCTCCTTTTCTGAAGTCAGCAACACAAAGACCAGAGCTGACCACTGTGCAGGTGACAGGTTGGGTTTTGAGAGACTTCCTGAGCTCAGGTAGCTTTGGATCTCCTCCACTAGAGAATGGTCATTCAGTTCATTCAGACAGTGGAACAGATTGATGCTCCTCTCTGGAGAGAGATTCTCCCTGATCTTCTTCTTGATGTACTTGACTGTTTCTTCATGGCTCTGTGAGCTGCTTCTTGTCTTTGTAAGTAGACCTCGTAAGTGCTTCTGATTGGACTCCAGTGAGAGGCCCAGAAGGAAGCGGAGGAACAGGTCCAGGTTTCCTGTCTCACTTTGTAAGGCTTTATCCACAGCACTCTTGTAGACAGTAACTTCAGTAACTTCAGGCTTGTCTCTGAACAGCGAGAAAACGTATCTGAACATTGATTGAGGTTCATCCATTAGATTCTCATTGTTGTTGATGAATGAGAGGAACACATATACAGCAGCCAGAAACTCCTGAATGCTCAGATGAACAAAGCAGTACACCTTGTTCTGGTACAGCCCACATTCCTCTTTAAAGAGCTGTGTGCACAATCCTGAGTACACTGAGGCTTCATTGACATCAATGCCAGCCTCTTTCAGGTCTTTTTCATAGAAAATCAGATTGCCCTTCACTAGCTGTTGAAAAGCCAGTTTTCCCAGTGACAGAATGCTCTCTTTATTCCAGTGTGGACCTGTCTCTTCTTTCCCAAGATACTTTTCATTCTTCTGTTTGGTATGAAACACCACAAGGTGTGTGTACATCTCAGTCAGAGTCTTGGGCATCTCTTCTCTCTTATGTTCCAGCATGTGTTCGAGGACTGTTGCAGAAATCCAACAGAAGACTGGAATGTGGCACATGATGTGGAGGCTCCTTGATGTCTTTATGTGTGAGATGATTCTGCTGGCCAGGTCCTCATCACTGAATCTCTTCCTGAAGTACTCCTCCTTCTGTGGGTCATTGAACCCTCGTACCTCTGTCACCTGGTCAACACACCCTGAAGGGATCTTATTGGCTGCTGCAGGTCGGGTAGTTATCCAGAGGAGAGCAGAGGGAAGCAGATTTCCCTCGATGAGATTTGTCAGCAGAACATCCACTGAGGTTGACTCTGTGACGTCCCAACAGATCTTGTTCTTCTGGAAGTCTAGGGGCAGTCGACACTCATCCAGACCATCAAAGATGAACACAACTTTGTACTTGTCATAGTTGGAGATTCTTGATTGTTTGGTTTCCATTGAGAAGTGATTGAGAAGTTCAATGAATGTGTGTTTGTCCCCTTTCATCAAATTCAGCTCCCGAAAAGGGAATGAAAACACAAATTGGACATCCTGATTTGCTTTTCCTTCAGCCCAGTCCAGAATGAACTTCTGCACAGAGACTGTTTTTCCAATGCCAGCGACTCCCTTTGTCAGCACAGTTCTGATACGTTTGTCTTGTCCAGTTAAGGGTTTGAAGATGTCGTTACATTTGATTGCAGACTCTGGTCTTGCTTGTTTCCTGGTTGTTGTCTCAATCTGTCTCAGCTCATGTTCATTATTGACCTCTCCTGTTCCACCCTCTGTGATGTAGATCTTATTGAGAAGTGTTGGGTTTCCTTGTTTAGCGATCCCCTCAAATACACATTGAAACTTCTTCTTTAGATTAGATTTGAGTTCACGTTGGCAAATCATAGCAAGCTCATCTGAATCTAGAAATAACACAGAGGATATTAATATTACGTCTGTTTTAATAACTACAGTATTGTAGGACTGTTATAAAGTTTTAAATTATAATCATTTATTCTCTTAACTGACTGTATAATTGTGTAAATATTTTCATAATACATTACAGACTGGTGTGACTGATTATATTATTATTGGTATTATTGATGGTATTATTAATGTTGTCTCTCTCTCTCTCTCTAAATTAATCAACACAACACATCCCTGCTGCTACTTGATGAGGTCACTAGGTGTTGTGTTAAGGCTGCTACAATATCATTGAGTTACACAGCTACTTTTGCTGTACTTTAGCTACAGCTTTTAAATGTTATAAAACAGCATTCAACACGAGGCAGACAGATCTTACAGTTCTCCAGTGTGTCAGCGAGCTCCTTCTGGTTCATTTTCCTCAGGACGTGCAGTGTGATCTTCAGAGCCCCCTCTCTGGCACTGCTCTCCTGCTTCTCATCTTCAGCATCCACCACTTCCTCATCCTGCTTCTGACTCTCAAAGCATTCTGGGAGTTCTGGACTAAGAATCCTCTTGAACATCTTCAGCTCGTTCTTCACAAATGTCATCATTTTCTCTTCAAGCAACTAAAATAAATCAAGTAAATAAGTTAATCAAGAGAAGAAATGCTTTCTCATTAACACATTAATGAATGATTGACAGATCAACTTTACTTGAGGTAAACAAAATCAAATGTTCATAACAGGACCACATACACTGAATATAGAGTCCAGGTCTGTTTGATGACTCTGGGAAGACTGACCACTGAGAATCTCTGACTCTGATCTCTCCTGTTGGTTTCTGTGGACAAAACATGAGATTACAGTACCCACACACACACACACACACACACACACACACACACACACACACACACACACACACACACACACACACACACACACACACACACACACACACACACACACACACACACACACACACACACAGGGAGGGAACGTTGTGTTTGTTTAATTAATATTGTTTTAGGACTATGAAAATGGACAAAAGTATTAGCCTATGGATTATGAAAACAACAAAAAGAAATGTGAAAATGGGAGAGGAGAAATGACTAGAGACAGTGTTGTTTAACTCACTGACCATGACCCATGAGTTCTTCTTACCTTTGTTCAGTAGAAAAGTCTCCCTCTCTAAACTCTATAGGATGATTCATAGACCAGTCACTCTTCATGGACACACAGCTGGGAACAGGGGAGTCTGGTCTCTCCTGCTTGATTGGACTTCAACACAACAGAGACAAACATTACATCTCTCATCTACTCTGAGCTCAGATGGGAAACATAAGAAGAGTTCTGGATCAGACAGACAGACAGACGGAGATAGATACAGAGACAGACAGACAGACAGACAGACAGACAGACAGACAGACAGACAGACAGACAGACAGACAGACAGACAGACAGACAGACAGACAGACAGACAGACAGACAGACAGACAGACAGACAGACAGACAGACAGACAGACAGACAGACAGACAGACAGACAGACAGACAGAGCTCAGATGGGGAAACATAAGAAGAGTTTAATTCCAAAACGCTACATATCCATTTTCAGAAATGTTGGTAAATTAGCTTTTATTGTTTAAACCTGTTAGGGCTAGGGTGCAGTATTTGCACGGCCGGATTAAAAAACGTACCCGATTTAATCTGGTTATTACTACTGCCCAGAAACTAGAATATGCATATAGATAGAAAATACCCTAAAGTTTCTAAAACTGTTTGAATGGTGTCTGTGAGTATAACAGAACTCATATGGCAGTCAAAACACTGAGACAAATCCTGACAGGAAACTGAAATCTGATGTGTGGATATCACTTCAAACATTTGCCATTGAAACACACAGGGGCTTGCGATTCATTTAGCACTTCCTATGGCTTCCACTAGATGTCCCCAGTCTTTACAAAGTGTTTTGAGCCTCCTACCATCAAAATTGACTGAAAGAGAGGATGTTTACCTTGGTCACAGGAAATGGGCCATTACCATTGTGACGTCGGCGCCCATGGGTACTCTCCCTTTTTGAAACGTTTTGAAAGACAATGCAACCGTCCCAATGGAATATTATTGAAGCCCTGGATGAAAAAGCCCCTAAAGATTTATGTTATACAACGTTTGACATGTTTGAACGAACTTAAGCTGAGGCTATTATATAAACAGTTTTATGGTAATATGGCTATATTGTCTCTTCTGAGTATCACAAAATTGTACCAAGCGGACCAGTTCGTAGCTGGATTCTTCACCAATCTTCCATACCTTCTCCAGAACACAAATGTCGCTTGGCTCCCCAATTCTGTGAGTTGTAAGAATTTCCTGTGTCTCTCTATGGGCCATGTGGCCAGAGACTCCTCTTAGAGTTTTTACAACCCTTTCACACAGGGCCTGGGTGGTTGGGAAGGTAGGTTGGGGGATGGTACAAAGGGGAGGGGGTCAACTGTCCTTCCTGTACCCAAAGAGGCCAACGTCATGACAAATCTTTCTGATTGAGACAAAACGGATGGCACTGTGATAGACTGCATCTAATTTATTGAGTAGGGTATTGGAGGCTATTTTGTAAATGACATCGCCGAAGTCGAGGATCGGTAGGATGGTCAGTTTTATAAGGGTATGTTTGCAGCATGAGTGAAGGATGCTATGTTGCGAAATAGGAAGCCAATTCTAGATTTAATTTTGGATTGGAGATGTTTAATATAAGTCTGGAAGGAGAGTTTACAGTCTAACCAGACACCTAGGTATTTGTAGTTGTCCACATATTCTAAGTCAGAACCGTCCAGAGTAGTGATGCTGAACAGGCAGGCAGGTGCAGGCAGCGATCGGTTGAAGAGCATGCATTTAGTTTTACTTGTATTTAAGAGCAGTTGGAGGCCACGGAAGGAGAGCTGTATGGCATTGAAGCTCGTCTAGAGGTTAGTTAACACAGTGTCCAAAGAAGGGCCAGAAGTATACAGAATAACACCAATAACAGAGGGGGTCTGATCTTTGTGCCTCTGTAAATTTCTCATTCATCATCATTAATGATTCATTCCTGATTATTCATAATCATGGTAGCATCCACATGAATGTAGAAGTGTTCAGAAACATGTTCTATTCTTACTGACAATACAAGTGAAGTGACTCCAAAATGACAGGACATTATTCACCATTCAGTTTCTATTAGGAAAAACATCATCCAAAACACAACCAAGACAAACTGCAAATGAATTCAACAGGTTTGTAGAATCACAATTGATGTAATCACTGCAGGCATGGATCATGGGACTAAATACTAAACTTATGAAAACTTTAATACAATATAAGTGAATTTGTCCGAATATGTACAACTTTTTCAAATGGGAGAACTAAATACATAAAGTGCTTTCCTTTCTTAACAGTAACACAGCTATGTATGAAAATACCCTAAAATAAAAGGTGACATTCTGTACTGTCACCTAATATGAAACATTCTATCTCAAATCCAAAATGCTGGATCATAGCACCACATTTAAAACTGTAAGCTTCACTGTCCAAACACATATGGTGTGGACTATGTGTGCCTGGTAAACACATGTGGATCTGGTGAACAGTTATCACTTGTTGACCAACTACAGGAATACTGACCTCAGCGTCTCCAGTTTACAGTGTGGATCCTCCAGTCCAGCAGAGAGCAGCTTCACTCCTGAATCCTTCAGGTCATTGTTACTCAGGTCCAGCTCTCTCAGGTGTGAGGGGTTTGACTTCAGAGCTGAGACCAGAGAAGCACAGCCTTTCTTTGTGACTCCACAGCCTGACAGCCTGCAACGAGATCATCATGACTTCACAAACACACTGGTAATTTAACACCAGTAGTGTAGAAGGACAAGGGTAGATGCATTTGGTTCATATTCCCAAACAACACATAGATTCATCTTCCATCAATGCATTTATTCAATATGTTTTTCAATATACATATTATAATACATATTTTTCTCCAAACATAATATTTCTTCCTGATGAATACTTCTTATATGTCATTTTATTTACTCACAGAGCAGCTCTGGAGGCTTTGACCACTGGCAGCAGCCTCAGAAGAGTTTCCTCTGATCTGGAGAATTTCTTCAGGTCAAACACATCCAGCTCCTTTTCTGAAGTCAGCAATACAAAGGCCAGAGCTGACCACTGTGCAGGTGACAGGTTGGGTTCTGAGAGACTTCCTGATCTCAGGTAGCTTTGGATCTCCTCCACTAGAGAATGGTCATTCAGTTCATTCAGACAGTGGAACAGATTGATGCTCCTCTCTGGAGAGAGATTCTCCCTGATCTTCTTCTTGATGTACTTGACTGTTTCTTCATGGCTCTGTGAGCTGCTTCTTGTCTTTGTCAGTAGACCTCGTAAGTGGCTTTTCAAAACCTTAAAAATCCTATTACTTCAATTTCTCAAACATATGACTATTTTACAGCTATTTAAAGACAAGACTCTCGTTAATCTAACCACACTGTCCGATTTCAAAAAGGCTTTACAACGAAAGCAAAACATTAGATTATGTCAGCAGAGTACCAAGCCAGAAATAATCAGACACCCATTTTTCAAGCTAGCATATAATGTCACCAAAACCCAGAAGACAGCTAAATGCAGCACTCACCTTTGATGATATTCATCAGATGACAACCCTAGGACATTATGTTATACAATACATGCATGTTTTGTTCAATCAAGTTAATATTTATATCAAAAACCAGCTTTTTACATTAGCATGTGACGTTCAGAACTAGCATACCCCCCGCAAACTTCCGGGGAATTCGCTAACATTTTACTAAATTACTCACGATAAACGTTCACAAAAAGCATAACAATTATTTTAAGAATTATAGATACAGACCTCCTCTATGCACTCGATATGTCCGATTTTAAAATAGCTTTTTGGTGAAAGCATATTTTGCAATATTCTAAGTACATAGCCCAGGCATCACGGGCTAGCTATTTAGACACCCGGCAAGTTTAGAACTCACCATAATCATATTTACTATTATAAAAGTTTGATTACCTTTTGTTGTCTTCGTCAGAATGCACTCCCAGGACTGCTACTTCAATAACAAATGTTGGTTTGGTCCAAAATAATCCATCGTTATATCCGAATAGCGGCGTTTTGTTCGTGCGTTCCAGACACTATCCGAAATGGGAAAGAAGGGTCGTGCGCATAGCGCAATCCGTGACAAAAAAAATCTAAATATTCCATTACCGTACTTCGAAGCATGTCAACCGCTGTTTAAAATCCATTTTTATGCCATTTTTCTCGTAGAAAAGCGATAATATTCTGACCGGGAATGTCCATTTAGCTAAACAGAGGAAAGTAAACAAAGCTTTCGGTCGACGCGGGCACGAGCCTGAGTCTCACAGTACTGTAACCAGCCACTACCCAAACGCGCTACTTTTTTTCAGCCAGAGCCTGCAAAGCCACGATTCAGCTTTTTACCGCCTTCTGAGACCCTATGGCAGCCGTAGGAAGTGTCACGGGACAGCTAAGATCCTCACACTTCAATAAACAGAGACAAGAAGAACGACACCTTGTCAGACAGGCCACTTCCTGAATGAAACCTTCTCACATTTTTGCCTGCCAAATGAGTTCTGTTATACTCACAGACACCATTCAAACAGTTTTAGAAACTTTAGGGTGTTTTCTATCCATATGTAATAAGTATATGCATATTCTAGTTACTGGTAGGAGTGGTAACCAGATTAAATCGGGTACGTTTTTATCCAGCCGTGTCAATACTGCCCCCTATCCCCAACAGGTTAACAGTTTCATAAATTCATTGTAATTAACTTAATCATTATGACACACCCCTCTCTATTGTCATTGGTTGCACTAATTGCACTGTTTGTCTACATAACCTGGTTCAAGTATTGATGACATCACCCTGAAGAAGGCACAGTGATGCTGAAACGTTGGTAAATACCCAATAAATGACTGGGAGTTTATATATGGAGTGTGGGATTCTCTTTATTTTGATAGTTTATAACTCTTATGTAGTTGCCATCTTTTTGTGTTTTTCAGGCAGCCTGGGAAAGAACTGAAAAAACTCACTAAAGAGTCAAGACAGAGACACCAGAAAGACCAAAGAAGACTTGGACGCAACATCAGAGGACAGAGAGGGATGTTCAGAACACACTCAGTCTGGTCAGTTGGTGAGGGTAGACTTGGAGGCTGCTTACCTGACATGGAGGAAGTCCCCCCTCCTCTCCCCTACCTTCCCTATGCCCCCACTCCTCTCCCCTACCTTCCCTATACCCCCCTCCTCTCCCCTACCTTCCCTATACCCCCTCCTCTCCCCTACCTTCCCTATACCCCCTCCTCTCCTACCTTCCCTATACCCCCTCCTCTCCCCTACCTTCCCTATACCCCCCTCCTCTCTCCTACCTTCCCTATACCCCCTCCTCTCACCTACCTTCCCTATGCCCCCTCCTCTCCCCTACCTTCCCTATCCCCCCCTCCTCTCCCATACCTTCCCTATACCCCCCTCTCCCCTACCTTCCCTATACCCCCTCCTCTCCCCTAACTTCCCTATACCCCCTCCTCTCCCCTACCTTCCCTATACCCCCTCCTCTCCCCTACCTTCCCTATACCCCCCTCCTCTCCCCTACCTTCCCTATACCCCCCTCCTCTCCCCTACCTTCCCTATACCCCCTCCTCTCCCCTACCTTCCCGATACCCCCTCCTCTCCCCTACCTTCCCTATACCCCCTCCTCTCCCCTACCTTCCCTATACCCCCCTCCTCTCCCCTACCTTCCCTATACCCCCCTCCTCTCCCCTACCTTCCCTATACCCCCTCCTCTCCCCTACCTTCCCTATACCCCCCTACCTTCCCTATACCCCCTCCTCTCCCCTACCTTCCCTATACCCCCCTCCTCTCCCCTACCTTCCCTATACCCCCTCCTCTCCCCTACCTTCCCTACACCCCCTCCTCTCCCCTACCTTCCCTATACCCCCCTCCTCTCCCCCTACCTTCCCTATACCCCCTCCTCTCCCCTACCTTCCCTAAACCCCCCTCCTCTCCCCTACCTTCCCTATACCCCCTCCTCTCCCCTACCTTCCCTATACCCCCTCCTCTCCCCTACCTTCCCTATACCCCCTCCTCTCCCCAACCTTCCCTATACCCCCTCCTCTCCCCTACCTTCCCTATACCCCCTCCTCTCCCCTACCTTCCCTATACCCCCTCCTCTCCCCTACCTTCCCTAAACCCCCCTCCTCTCCCCTACCTTCCCTATACCCCCTCCTCTCCCCTACCTTCCCTAAACCCCCTCCTCTCCCCCTACCTTCCCTATACCCCCTCCTCTCCCCTACCTTCCCTATACCCCCTCCTCTCCCCTACCTTCCCTAAACCCCCCTCCTCTCCCCTACCTTCCCTATACCCCCTCCTCTCCCCTACCTTCCCTATACCCCCCTCCTCTCCCCTACCTTCCCTATGCCCCCCCTCTCCCTACCTTCCCTATACCCCCTCCTCTCCCCTACCTTCCCTATACCCCTCCTATCCCCTACCTTCCCTATACCCCCTCCTCTCCCCTACCTTCCCTATACCCCCTCCTCTCCCCTACCTTCCCTATACCCCCTCCTCTCCCCTACCTTCCCTATACCCCCCCTCCTCTCCCCTACCTTCCCTCTACCCCCCTCCTCTCCCCTACCTTCCCTATACCCCCCTCCTCTCCCCTACCTTCCCTATACCCCCCCTCCTCTCCCCTACCTCCCCTATACCCCCCTCCTCTCCCCTACCTTCCCTATACCCCCTCCTCTCCTCTACCTTCCCTATACCCCCCTCCTCTCCCCTACCTTCCCTATACCCCCTCCTCTCCCCTACCTTCCCTATACCCCCTCCTCTCCCCTACCTTCCCTATACCCCTCCTCTCCCCTACCTTCCCTATACCCCCTCCTCTCCCCTACCTTCCCTATACCCCCCTCCTCTCCCCTACCTTCCCTATACCCTCCTCCTCTCCCCTACCTTCCCTCTACCCCCCTCCTCTCCTCTACCTTCCCTCTACCCCCCCTATTATGTTGGACCATCATGTTTATTTGTTTGAATCTTGTCTTTGTTTGTGATCAGGTTAGAAGAGAATGACTCCTCAACCCAAGAGGCCCTGGAGCAGCTGTGATCAGGTTAGAAGAGAATGACTCCTCAACCCAAGAGGCCCTGGAGCAGCTGTGATTAGGTTAGAAGAGAATGACTCCTCAACCCAAGAGGCCCTGGAGCAGCTGTGATCAGGTTAGAAGAGAATGACTCCTCAACCCAAGAGGCCCTGGAGCAGCTGTGATCAGGTTAGAAGAGAATGACTCCTCAACCCAAGAGGCCCTGGAGCAGCTGTGATCAGGTTAGAAGAGAATGACTCCTCAACCCAAGAGGTCCTGGAGCAGCTGTGAGAGAGCATCAGTGTGGGAGCATTTGGGAACATTTAAAGAAGGTGTCACGTCCTGACCAGTATAAGGGTTATTTGTATTGTAGTTTGGTCAGGACGTGGCAGAGGGTATTTGTTTTATGTGGTTCGGGGTGGTGGTTTGCTTAGAAGGGTGTTTGATTTATTATTTCTGGGTTTTGGGTTATGTTTTTTGAATTTCTATGTTCTCTCTAGTTTAGTATTTCTATGTTAGGTATTTGGGTGTTGAACTCTCAATTGGAGGCAGGTCGTTGTGTCTTTTTTGGTGTATGTGTTTATTTTTGGTTCACCTTCTTTGCCAATTAAATCAAAAAATAAGATTAGTGCACATTTCCCGCTGCGTCTTGGTCCGCTTTATCCGACGCCAACCGTTACAGAAGGTTCCTGGCAAAGAGGATTGACAGTTACGTAAAGGGTCAGAGCCACTGAGTGGACAAAATATAAAGGATACCTTCCTAATATTGAGTTACGCCTGGTCAGTTTGTCATGGAAAGAAAGGTGTCCTTAATGTTTTGTGTTAATTACATAATAATTATACATTTATGGAATGTTTTATGTAGCCTATTGTTTTCTATTTATTCAACCTGCCATCTACCCACCTGGGGACTAAGGGTTATGAGAGAACCCCCACATCACTAGCTTCTCTTTATTCAACCTGCCATCTACCCACCTGGGGACTGAGGGTTATGAGAGAACCCCCACTTCACTAGCTTCTCTTTATTCAACCTGCCATCTACCCACCTGGGGACTGAGGGTTATGAGAGAACCCCCACATCACTAGCTTCTCTTTATTCAACCTGCCATCTACCCACCTGGGGACTGAGTGTTATGAGAGAACCCCACATCACTAGCTTCTCTTTATTCAACCTGCCATCTACCCACCTGGGGACTGAGGGTTATGAGAGAACCCCACATCACTAGCTTCTCTTTATTCAACCTGCCATCTACCCACCTGGGGACTGAGGGTTATGAGAGAACCCCCACATCACTAGCTTCTCTTTATTCAACCTGCCATCTACCCACCTGGGGACTGAGGGTTATGAGAGAACCCCCACATCACTAGCTTCTCTTTATTCAACCTGCCTTCTACCCACCTGGGGACTGAGGGTTATGAGAGAACCCCCACATCACTATCTTGCATGTTCTGCAGCCTTGTAAAGATAAGGAGGGGACGACTGGGAGGCAGGTTGGCATGTATTGTCATGAATCTTGCCCTGGAGGCAGGTTGGCATTTATTGTCATGAATCTTGCCCTGGAGGCAGGTTGGCATTTATTGTCATGAATCTTGCCCTGGAGGCAGGTTAGCATTTATTGTCATGAATCTTGCCCTGGAGGCAGTTCAGCAAAGTATTCCCTAGCTGGCACAGGCACAAAGTAATACAATCAGATTTTAATCCTAACCTCAACCCTAACCACACTGCTAATCCTTCCCTTAAATTAAGACCATAAAACAACATTATTTTCAACAGCCATTTCTGACTTTGCAGCTGACATATCTAGAAGAAAAATCTCACAGTTCTGCCTCCAGGTCAAGATTCATGCCAAACGTCAACATGAGACAGGGAGAAGCAATGTAAAAATCAATAACGAAATTGTTTTCACAATTAACATGCTTTTTCTTGTTTCAAGTATGTTTTATTATGAAAAGTACAATATAACCATGTATACTTGTACAACTATGAAGTGTATGTCCACATATAATTGTACAATTGGTTTTTCCAACATAAAAGACAAGAAATGATCACATTGGTATTTTAACGGTGTTATTGTAAGAGTTTAAATGTTTAAACAGAGGATACATCTAAAACAGGATAAAACAAGTGCACTATGTTGTGAGAATGTTACTTTAACGTCGACTCATAACGTCACACTATAACTTCATGGGAGTCTTGTGGAAAGACTGCATGTTGTTTTGGGTGGATTGAGTGACGTCTTCATCAACATTTTGCAGAATATTCCGGTAATATTTTCACCTCTTGTCGGCTGCAGACATTCATAAGGAGTTCCAGTAGTTTATTTGCCATTTGCAGGTATTAAAAGTAATACATACATTGTAATTCCTTGTTGGATCTCTCTCACATACAGGACAGTACATACCAGAGGAGGCTGCTGAGGGGAGGACGGCTCATAATAATGTCTGGAACAGAGTGAATGAAATGGAACACATGGAAACCACGTGTTTGATACCATTCCACTTATTCCACTCCAGCCATTACAAGCCTGTCCTCCCTAAATAAGGTCCCACCAACCTCCTGTGGTACAAACACAAACAGTAAAATATATCATAAAAAATGCAAAGTGGTAAAAGATCAGAAAATATTACAAGCCTGTCACGTGTGAGTGTCCAGTGTGTGTGTGTGTCCAGTGTGTGTGTGTGTGTGTGTGTGTGTGTCCAGTTATTATTTCAGGGACACTGAAGAGTCAACATAATCAACCCTAAACCCTGGATAGAGGGGCTCAGTGAATGTGGAGGTGAATGTGATCAGGTGGGTCAGTGTGTCAGAGGAGGCTCTATAGAAGGACAGAGTG